>NW_028257398.1:0-154889 GCF_982258835.1 Parasteatoda tepidariorum | reverse complement strand
TACGCAGAGTGACCCTAAAGTTTTCTATGTATGCCTATGCGAAATGAAGTGTTCTGAGAAGCTTAAAATGAGGAAATAAGCGTTCTAAAATGCTTTAAAAATTCAAAGACATTTTTCTATGCTAACTAACGGCACGGTATCGGACCTTAATATTGACCTATAATTTTTAAATTGGACCACGTATTATATTACAGGGTAATAGTGTGCCCTACCACAGGAAATAATTATAGGTCATTTAGGGGGTACACAGCGTGACCCTAAATTTTACTATGTATGCCTATGCGAAATAAAGTGTTCTGAGAAGCTTAAAATGAAGAAATAAGGGTTCTAAAATGCTTTAAAAATTCAAAGACATCTTTCAATGGTTAACTAGCGCAAGGCGCAATATCAGACCTTAATATTGACCCATAATATTTAAATTGGACCAGGTATTATATTACAGGGTAATAGTGCACCCTACCACAGGAAATAATTATAGGTCAATTAGGGGGTACACTATGTATATTTTAAATAGTGCATTAAAACAAGGAAATACGAAGACACTTTTCTATGTTAACTAACGGCACGGTATCGGACCTTAATATTGACCTATAATTTTTAAATTGTACCACGTATTATATTACAGGGTAATAGTGTACCTTACCACAGGAAATAATTATAGGTCAATTAGGTGGTACACAGCATGACCCTAAAACTTACTATGTATGCCTATGCGAAATAGAGTGTTCTGAGAAGCTTAAAATGAAGAAATAAGCGTTCTAAAATGCTTTAAAAATTCAAAGACATCTTTCAATGGTTAACTAACGCAAGGCGCGATATCAGACCTTAATATGGAACCATAATATTTCAATTGGACCAGGTATTATATTACAGGGTAATAGTGTACCCTACAACAGGAAATAATTATAGGTCAATTAGGGGGTACACTATGTATGTTTTAAATAGTGCATTAAAACAAGAAAATACGAAGACACTTTTCTATGTTAACTAACGGCACGGTATCGGACCTTAATATTGACCTATAATTTTTAAATTGGACCACGTATTATATTACAGGGTTATAGTGTACCCTACCACAGGAAATAATTATAGGTCAATTAGGGGGTACACAGAGTGACCCTAAAGTTTACTATGTATGCCTATGCGAAATAAAGTGTTCTGAGAAGCTTAAAATGAGGAAATAAGCGTTCTAAAATGCTTTAAAAATTCAAAGACATTTTTCTATGTTAACTAACGGCACGGTATCGGACCTTAATATTGACCTATAATTTTTAAATTGGACCACGTATTATATTACAGGAAAATAGTGTACCCTACCACAGGAAATAATTATAGGTCATTTAGGGGGTACACAGCGTGACCCTAAATTTTACTATGTATGCCTATGCGAAATAGAGTGTTCTGAGATGCTTAAAATGAAGAAATAAGCGTTCAAAAATGCTTTAAAAATTCAAAGACATCTTTCAATGGTTAACTAACGCAAGGCGCAATATCAGACCTTAATATTGACCCATAATATTTAAATTGGACCAGGTATTATATTACAGGGTAATAGTGTACCCTACCACAGGAAATAATTATAGGTCAATTAGGGGATACACTATGTATATTTTAAATAGTGCATTAAAACAAGGAAATACGAAGACACTTTTCTATGTTAACTAACGGCACGGTATCGGACCTTAATATTGACCTATAATTTTTAAACTGGACCACGTATTATATTACAGGGTTATAGTGTACCCTACCACAGGAAATAATTATAGGTCAATTAGGGGGTACACAGAGTGACCCTAAAGTTTACTATGTATGCCTATGCGAAATAAAGTGTTCTGAGAAGCTTAAAATGAGGAAATAAGCGTTCTAAAATGCTTTAAAAATTCAAAGACATTTTTCTATGTTAACTAACGGCACGGTATCGGACCTTAATATTGACCTATAATTTTTAAATTGGACCACGTATTATATTACAGGGTAATAGTGTGCCCTACCACAGGAAATAATTATAGGTCATTTAGGGGGTACACAGCGTGACCCTAAATTTTACTATGTATGCCTATGCGAAATAAAGTGTTCTGAGAAGCTTAAAATTAGGAAATAAGCGTTCTAAAATGCTTTTAAAATTCAAAGACATTTTTCTATGCTAACTAACGGCACGGTATCGGACCTTAATATTGACCTATAATTTTTAAATTGGACCACCTATTATATTACAGGGTAATAGTGTACCCTACCACAGGAAATAATTATAGGTCAATTAGGGGGTACACAGCGTGACCCTAAAGTTTACTATGTATGCCTATGCGAAATAAAGTGTTCTGAGAAGCTTAAAATGAAGAAATAAGCGTTCTAAAATGCTTTAAAAATTCAAAGACATCTTTCAATGGTTAACTAACGCAAGGCGCAATATCAAACCTTAATATTGACCCATAATATTTAAATTGAACAAGGTATTGTATTACAGGGTAATAGTGTACCCTACCACAGGAAATAATTATAGGTCAATTAGGGGGTACACAGCGTGACCCTAAATTTTACTATGTATGCCTATGCGAAATAAAGTGTTCTGAGAAGCTTAAAATGAGGAAATAAGCGTTCTAAAATGCTTTAAAAATTCAAAGACATTTTTCTATGTTAACTAACGGCACGGTATCGGACCTTAATATTGACCTATAATTTTTAAATTGGACCACGTATTATATTACAGGGTAATAATGTACCCTACCACAGGAAATAATTATAGGTCATTTAGGGGGTACACAGCGTGACCCTAAATTTTACTATGTATGCCTATGCGAAATAAAGTGTTCTGAGAAGCTTAAAATGAAGAAATAAGCGTTCTAAAATGCTTTAAAAATTCAAAGACATCTTTCAATGGTTAACTAGCGCAAGGCGCAATATCAGACCTTAATATTGACCCATAATATTTAAATTGGACCAGGTATTATATTACAGGGTAATAGTGCACCCTACCACAGGAAATAATTATAGGTCAATTAGGGGGTACACTATGTATATTTTAAATAGTGCATTAAAACAAGGAAATACGAAGACACTTTTCTATGTTAACTAACGGCACGGTATCGGACCTTAATATTGACCTATAATTTTTAAATTGTACCACGTATTATATTACAGGGTAATAGTGTACCTTACCACAGGAAATAATTATAGGTCAATTAGGTGGTACACAGCATGACCCTAAAATTTACTATGTATGCCTATGCGAAATAGAGTGTTCTGAGAAGCTTAAAATGAAGAAATAAGCGTTCTAAAATGCTTTAAAAATTCAAAGACATCTTTCAATGGTTAACTAACGCAAGGCGCGATATCAGACCTTAATATGGAACCATAATATTTCAATTGGACCAGGTATTATATTACAGGGTAATAGTGTACCCTACAACAGGAAATAATTATAGGTCAATTAGGGGGTACACTATGTATGTTTTAAATAGTGCATTAAAACAAGAAAATACGAAGACACTTTTCTATGTTAACTAACGGCACGGTATCGGACCTTAATATTGACCTATAATTTTTAAATTGGACCACGTATTATATTACAGGGTTATAGTGTACCCTACCACAGGAAATAATTATAGGTCAATTAGGGGGTACACAGAGTGACCCTAAAGTTTACTATGTATGCCTATGCGAAATAAAGTGTTCTGAGAAGCTTAAAATGAGGAAATAAGCGTTCTAAAATGCTTTAAAAATTCAAAGACATTTTTCTATGTTAACTAACGGCACGTTATCGGACCTTAATATTGACCTATAATTTTTAAATTGGACCACGTATTATATTACAGGGAAATAGTGCACCCTACCACAGGAAATAATTATAGGTCATTTAGGGGGTACACAGCGTGACCCTAAATTTTACTATGTATGCCTATGCGAAATAGAGTGTTCTGAGATGCTTAAAATGAAGAAATAAGCGTTCAAAAATGCTTTAAAAATTCAAAGACATCTTTCAATGGTTAACTAACGCAAAGCGCAATATCAGACCTTAATATTGACCCATAATATTTAAATTGGACCAGGTATTATATTACAGGGTAATAGTGTACCCTACCACAGGAAATAATTATAGGTCAATTAGGGGATACACTATGTATATTTTAAATAGTGCATTAAAACAAGGAAATACGAAGACACTTTTCTATGTTAACTAACGGCACGGTATCGGACCTTAATATTGACCTATAATTTTTAAACTGGACCACGTATTATATTACAGGGTTATAGTGTACCCTACCACAGGAAATAATTATAGGTCAATTAGGGGGTACACAGAGTGACCCTAAAGTTTACTATGT
This sequence comes from Parasteatoda tepidariorum, assembly GCF_982258835.1. NCBI lineage: Eukaryota > Metazoa > Arthropoda > Arachnida > Araneae > Theridiidae > Parasteatoda > Parasteatoda tepidariorum. The sequence continues at coordinate 150,567 of NW_028257398.1, read as the reverse complement.
ATGCCTATGCGAAATAAAGTGTTCTGAGAAGCTTAAAATGAGGAAATAAGCGTTCTAAAATGCTTTAAAAATTCAAAGACATTTTTCTATGTTAACTAGCGGCACGGTATCGGACCTTAATATTGACCTATAATTTTTAAATTGGACCACGTATTATATTACAGGGTAATAGTGTGCCCTACCACAGGAAATAATTATAGGTCATTTAGGGGGAACACAGCGTGACCCTAAATTTTACTATGTATGCCTATGCGAAATAAAGTGTTCTGAGAAGCTTAAAATGAAGAAATAAGCGTTCTAAAATGCTTTAAAAATTCAAAGACATCTTTCAATGGTTAACTAGCGCAAGGCTCAATATCAGACCTTAATATTGACCCATAATATTTAAATTGGACCAGGTATTATATTACAGGGTAATAGTGCACCCTACCACAGGAAATAATTATAGGTCAATTAGGGGTACACTATGTATATTTTAAATAGTGCATTAAAACAAGGAAATACGAAGACACTTTTCTATGTTAACTAACGGCACGGTATCGGACCTTAATATTGACCTATAATTTTTAAATTGTACCACGTATTATATTACAGGGTAATAGTGTACCTTACCACAGGAAATAATTATAGGTCAATTAGGTGGTACACAGCATGACCCTAAAATTTACTATGTATGCCTATGCGAAATAGAATGTTCTGAGAAGCTTAAAATGAAGAAATAAGCGTTCTAAAATGCTTTAAAAATTCAAAGACATCTTTCAATGGTTAACTAACGCAAGGCGCAATATCAGACCTTAATATTGACCCATAACATTTAAATTGGACCAGGTATTATATTACAGGGTATTAGTGTACCCTTCCACAGGAAATAATTATAGGTCAATTAGGGGGTACACTATGTATATTTTAAATAGTGCATTAAAACAAGGAAATACGAAGACACTTTTCTATGTTAACTAACGGCACGGTATCGGACCTTAATATTGACCTATAATTTTTAAATTGGACCACGTATTATATTACAGGGTTATAGTGTACCCTACCACAGGAAATAATTATAGGTCAATTAGGGGGTACGCAGAGTGACCCTAAAGTTTACTATGTATGCCTATGCGAAATAAAGTGTTCTGAGAAGCTTAAAATGAGGAAATAAGCGTTCTAAAATGCTTTAAAAATTCAAAGACATTTTTCTATGCTAACTAACGGCACGGTATCGGACCTTAATATTGACCTATAATTTTTAAATTGGACCACGTATTATATTACAGGGTAATAGTGTACCCTACCACAGGAAATATTTATAGGTCATTTAGGGGGTACACAGCGTGACCCTAAATTTTACTATGTATGCTTATGCGAAATAGAGTGTTCTGAGAAGCTTAAAATGAAGAAATAAGCGTTCTAAAATGCTTTAAAAATTCAAAGACATCTTTCAATGGTTAACTAGCGCAAGGCGCAATATCAGACCTTAATATTGACCCATAATATTTAAATTGGACCAGGTATTATATTACAGGGTAATAGTGTACCCTACCACAGGAAATAATTATAGGTCAATTAGGGGGTACACTATGTATATTTTAAATTGTGCATTAAAACAAGGAAATACGAAGACACTTTTCTATGTTAACTAACGGCACGGTATCGGACCTTAATATTGACCCATAATTTTTAAATTGGACCACGTATTATATTACAGGGTAATAGTGTACCCTACCACAGGAAATAATTATAGGTCAATTAGGGGGTACACAGTGTGACCCTAAAGTTTACTATGTATGCCTATGCGAAATAAAGTGTTCTGAGAAGCTTAAAATGAGGAAATAAGCGTTCTAAAATGCTTTTAAAATTCAAAGACATTTTTCTATGCTAACTAACGGCACGGTATCGGACCTTAATATTGACCTATAATTTTTAAATTGGACCACCTATTATATTACAGGGTAATAGTGTACCCTACCACAGGAAATAATTATAGGTCAATTAGGGGGTACACAGCGTGACCCTAAAGTTTACTATGCATGCCTATGCGAAATAAAGTGTTCTGAGAAGCTTAAAATGAAGAAATAAGCGTTCTAAAATGCTTTAAAAATTCAAAGACATCTTTCAATGGTTAACTAACGCAAGGCGCAATATCAAACCTTAATATTGACCCATAATATTTAAATTGAACAAGGTATTGTATTACAGGGTAATAGTGTACCCTACCACAGGAAATAATTATAGGTCAATTAGGGGGTACACTATGTATATTTTAAATAGTGCATTAAAACAAGGAAATACGAAGACATTTTTCAATGTTAACTAACGGCACGGTATCGGAACTTAATATTGACCTATAATTTTTACATTGGACCACGTATTATATTACAGGGTAATAGTGTACCCTACCACAGGAATTAATTATAGGTCATTTAGGGGGTACACAGCGTGACCCTAAATTTTACTATCTATGCCTATGCGAAATAAAGTGTTCTGAGAAGCTTAAAATGAGGAAATAAGCGTTCTAAAATGCTTTAAAAATTCAAAGACATTTTTCTATGTTAACTAACGGCACGGTATCGGACCTTAATATTGACCTATAATTTTTAAATTGGACCACGTATTATATTACAGGGTAATAATGTACCCTACCACAGGAAATAATTATAGGTCATTTAGGGGGTACACAGCGTGACCCTAAATTTTACTATGTATGCCTATGCGAAATAGAGTGTTCTGAGATGCTTAAAATGAAGAAATAAGCGTTCTAAAATGCTTTAAAAATTCAAAGACATCTTTCAATGGTTAACTAACGCAAGGCGCAATATCAGACCTTAATATTGACCCATAATATTTAAATTGGACCAGATTATATTACAGGGTAATAGTGTACCCTTCCACAGGAAATAATTATAGGTCAATTAGGGGGTACACTATGTATATTTTAAATAGTGCATTAAAACAAGGAAATACGAAGACACTTTTCTATGTTAACTAACGGCACGGTATCGGACCTTAATATTGACCTATAATTTTTAAATTGGACCACGTATTATATTACAGGGTTATAGTGTACCCTACCACAGGAAATAATTATAGGTCAATTAGGGGGTACGCAGAGTGACCCTAAAGTTTACTATGTATGCCTATGCGAAATAAAGTGTTCTGAGAAGCTTAAAATGAGGAAATAAGCGTTCTAAAATGCTTTAAAAATTCAAAGACATTTTTCTATGCTAACTAACGGCACGGTATCGGACCTTAATATTGACCTATAATTTTTAAATTGGACCACGTATTATATTACAGGGTAATAGTGTACCCTACCACAGGAAATATTTATAGGCCATTTAGGGGGTACACAGCGTGACCCTAAATTTTACTATGTATGTTTATGCGAAATAGAGTGTTCTGAGAAGCTTAAAATGAAGAAATAAGCGTTCTAAAATGCTTTAAAAATTCAAAGACATCTTTCAATGGTTAACTAGCGCAAGGCGCAATATCAGACCTTAATATTGACCCATAATATTTAAATTGGACCAGGTATTATATTACAGGGTAATAGTGTACTCTACCACAGGAAATAATTATAGGTCAATTAGGGGGTACACTATGTATATTTTAAATTGTGCATTAAAACAAGGAAATACGAAGACACTTTTCTATGTTAACTAACGGCACGGTATCGGACCTTAATATTGACCCATAATTTTTAAATTGGACCACGTATTATATTACAGGGTAATAGTGTACCCTACCACAGGAAATAATTATAGGTCAATTAGGGGGTACACAGTGTGACCCTAAAGTTTACTATGTATGCCTATGCGAAATAAAGTGTTCTGAGAAGCTTAAAATGAGGAAATAAGCGTTCTAAAATGCTTTTAAAATTCAAAGACATTTTTCTATGCTAACTAACGGCACGGTATCGGACCTTAATATTGACCTATAATTTTTAAATTGGACCACCTATTATATTACAGGGTAATAGTGTACCCTACCACAGGAAATAATTATAGGTCAATTAGGGGGTACACAGCGTGACCCTAAAGTTTACTATGTATGCCTATGCGAAATAAAGTGTTCTGAGAAGCTTAAAATGAAGAAATAAGCGTTCTAAAATGCTTTAAAAATTCAAAGACATCTTTCAATGGTTAACTAACGCAAGGCGCAATATCAAACCTTAATATTGACCCATAATATTTAAATTGAACAAGGTATTGTATTACAGGGTAATAGTGTACCTTACCACAGGAAATAATTATAGGTCAATTAGGGGGTACACTATGTATATTTTAAATAGTGCATTAAAACAAGGAAATACGAAGACATTTTTCAATGTTAACTAACGGCACGGTATCGGAACTTAATATTGACCTATAATTTTTACATTGGACCACGTATTATATTACAGGGTAATAGTGTACCCTACCACAGGAATTAATTATAGGTCATTTAGGGGGTACACAGCGTGAAACTAAATTTTACTATGTATGCCTATGCGAAATAAATTGTTCTGAGAAGCTTAAAATGAGGAAATAAGCGTTCTAAAATGCTTTAAAAATTCAAAGACATTTTTCTATGTTAACTAACGGCACGGTATCAGACCTTAATATTGACCTATAATTTTTAAATTGGACCACGTATTATATTACAGGGTAATAATGTACCCTACCACAGGAAATAATTATAGGTCATTTAGGGGGTACACAGTGTGACCCTAAATTTTACTATGTATGCCTATGCGAAATAGAGTGTTCTGAGATGCTTAAAATGAAGAAATAAGCGTTCAAAAATGCTTTAAAAATTCAAAGACATCTTTCAATGGTTAACTAGCCCAAGGCGCAATATCAGACCTTAATATTGACCCATAATATTTAAATTGGACCAGGTATTATATTACAGGGTAATAGTGTACCCTACCACAGGAAATAATTATAGGTCAATTAGGGGGTACACTATGTATATTTTAAATTGTGCATTAAAACAAGGAAATACGAAGACACTTTTCTATGTTAACTAACGGCACGGTATCGGACCTTAATATTGACCCATAATTTTTAAATTGGACCACGTATTATATTACAGGGTAATAGTGTACCCTACCACAGGAAATAATTATAGGTCAATTAGGGGGTACACAGTGTGACCCTAAAGTTTACTATGTATGCCTATGCGAAATAAAGTGTTCTGAGAAGCTTAAAATGAGGAAATAAGCGTTCTAAAATGCTTTTAAAATTCAAAGACATTTTTCTATGCTAACTTTCGGCACGGTATCGGACCTTAATATTGACCTATAATTTTTAAATTGGACCAACTATTATATTACAGGGTAATAGTGTACCCTACCACAGGAAATAATTATAGGTCAATTAGAGGGTACACAGCGTGACCCTAAAGTTTACTATGTATGCCTATGCGAAATAAAGTGTTCTGAGAAGCTTAAAATGAAGAAATAAGCGTTCTAAAATGCTTTAAAAATTCAAAGACATCTTTCAATGGTTAACTAACGCAAGGCGCAATATCAAACCTTAATATTGACCCATAATATTTAAATTGAACAAGGTATTGTATTACAGGGTAATAGTGTACCCTACCACAGGAAATAATTATAGGTCAATTAGGGGGTACACTATGTATATTTTAAATAGTGCATTAAAACAAGGAAATACGAAGACATTTTTCAATGTTAACTAACGGCACGGTATCGGAACTTAATATTGACCTATAATTTTTACATTGGACCACGTATTATATTACAGGGTAATAGTGTACCCTACCACAGGAATTAATTATAGGTCATTTAGGGGGTACACAGCGTTACCCTAAATTTTACTATGTATGCTTATGCGAAATAGAGTGTTCTGAGAAGCTTAAAATGAAGAAATAAGCGTTCTAAAATGCTTTAAAAATTCAAAGACATCTTTCAATGGTTAACTAGCGCAAGGCGCAATATCAGACCTTAATATTGACCCATAATATTTAAATTGGACCAGGTATTATATTACAGGGTAATAGTGTACTCTACCACAGGAAATAATTATAGGTCAATTAGGGGGTACACTATGTATATTTTAAATTGTGCATTAAAACAAGGAAATACGAAGACACTTTTCTATGTTAACTAACGGCACGGTATCGGACCTTAATATTGACCCATAATTTTTAAATTGGACCACGTATTATATTACAGGGTAATAGTGTACCCAGCACAGGAAATAATTATAGGTCAATTAGGGGGTACACAGTGTGACCCTAAAGTTTACTATGTATGCCTATGCGAAATAAAGTGTTCTGAGAAGCTTAAAATGAGGAAATAAGCGTTCTAAAATGCTTTTAAAATTCAAAGACATTTTTCTATGCTAACTAACGGCACGGTATCGGACCTTAATATTGACCTATAATTTTTAAATTGGACCACCTATTATATTACAGAGTAATAGTGTACCCTACCACAGGAAATAATTATAGGTCAATTAGGGGGTACACAGCGTGACCCTAAAGTTTACTATGTATGCCTATGCGAAATAAAGTGTTCTGAGAAGCTTAAAATGAAGAAATAAGCGTTCTAAAATGCTTTAAAAATTCAAAGACATCTTTCAATGGTTAACTAACGCAAGGCGCAATATCAAACCTTAATATTGACCCATAATATTTAAATTGAACAAGGTATTGTATTACAGGGTAATAGTGTACCCTACCACAGGAAATAATTATAGGTCAATTAGGGGGTACACTATGTATATTTTAAATAGTGCATTAAAACAAGGAAATACGAAGACATTTTTCAATGTTAACTAACGGCACGGTATCGGAACTTAATATTGACCTATAATTTTTACATTGGACCACGTATTATATTACAGGGTAATAGTGTACCCTACCACAGGAATTAATTATAGGTCATTTAGGGGGTACACAGCGTGACCCTAAATTTTACTATGTATGCCTATGCGAAATAAAGTGTTCTGAGAAGCTTAAAATGAGGAAATAAGCGTTCTAAAATGCTTTAAGAATTCAAAGACATTTTTCTATGTTAACTAACGGCACGGTATCGGACCTTAATATTGACCTATAATTTTTAAATTGGACCACGTATTATATTACAGGGTAATAATGTACCCTACCACAGGAAATAATTATAGGTCATTTAGGGGGTACACAGTGTGACCCTAAATTTTACTATGTATGCCTATGCGAAATAGAGTGTTCTGAGATGCTTAAAATGAAGAAATAAGCGTTCAAAAATGCTTTAAAAATTCAAAGACATCTTTCAATGGTTAACTAGCGCAAGGCGCAATATCAGACCTTAATATTGACCCATAATATTTAAATTGGACCAGGTATTATATTACAGGGTAATAGTGTACCCTACCACAGGAAATAATTATAGGTCAATTAGGGGGTACACTATGTATATTTTAAATTGTGCATTAAAACAAGGAAATACGAAGACACTTTTCTATGTTAACTAACGGCACGGTATCGGACCTTAATATTGACCCATAATTTTTAAATTGGACCACGTATTATATTACAGGGTAATAGTGTACCCTACCACAGGGAATAATTATAGGTCAATTAGGGGGTACACAGTGTGACCCTAAAGTTTACTATGTATGCCTATGCGAAATAAAGTGTTCTGAGAAGCTTAAAATGAGGAAATAAGCGTTCTAAAATGCTTTTAAAATTCAAAGACATTTTTCTATGCTAACTAAAGGCACGGTATCGGACCTTAATATTGACCTATAATTTTTAAATTGGACCACGTATTATATTACAGGGTAATAATGTACCCTACCACAGGAAATAATTATAGGTCATTTAGGGGGTACACAGCGTGACCCTAAATTTTACTATGTATGCCTATGCGAAATAGAGTGTTCTGAGATGCTTAAAATGAAGAAATAAGCGTTCTAAAATGCTTTAAAAATTCAAAGACATCTTTCAATGGTTAACTAACGCAAGGCGCAATATCAGACCTTAATATTGACCCATAATATTTAAATTGGACCAGGTATTATATTACAGGGTAATAGTGCACCCTACCACAGGAAATAATTATAGGTCAATTAGGGGGTACACTATGTATATTTTAAATAGTGCATTAAAACAAGGAAATACGAAGACACTTTTCTATGTTAACTAACGGCACGGTATCGGACCTTAATACTGACCTATAATTTTTAAATTGTACCACGTATTATATTACAGGGTAATAGTGTACCTTACCACAGGAAATAATTATAGGTCAATTAGGTGGTACACAGCATGACCCTAAAATTTACTATGTATGCCTATGCGAAATAGAGTGTTCTGAGAAGCTTAAAATGAAGAAATAAGCGTTCTAAAATGCTTTAAAAATTCAAAGACATCTTTCAATGGTTAACTAACGCAAGGCGCGATATCAGACCTTAATATGGAACCATAATATTTCAATTGGACCAGGTATTATATTACAGGGTAATAGTGTACCCTACAACAGGAAATAATTATAGGACAATTAGGGGGTACACTATGTATGTTTTAAATAGTGCATTAAAACAAGAAAATACGGAGACACTTTTCTATGTCAACTAACGGCACGGTATCGGACCTTAATATTGACCTATAATTTTTAAATTGGACCACGTATTATATTACAGGGTTATAGTGTACCCTACCACAGGAAATAATTATAGGTCATTTAGGGGGTACACAGCGTGACCCTAAATTTTACTATGTATGCCTATGCGAAATAGAGTGTTCTGAGATGCTTAAAATGAAGAAATAAGCGTTCAAAAATGCTTTAAAAATTCAAAGACATCTTTCAATGGTTAACTAACGCAAGGCGCAATATCAGACCTTAATATTGACCCATATTATTTAAATTGGACCAGGTATTATATTACAGGGTAATAGTGTACCCTACCACAGGAAATAATTATAGGTCAATTAGGGGGTACACTATGTATATTTTAAATAGTGCATTAAAACAAGGAAATACGAAGACACTTTTCTATGTTAACTAACGGCACGGTATCGGACCTTAATATTGACCTATAATTTGTAAATTGGACCACGTATTATATTACAGGGTTATAGTGTACCCTACCACAGGAAATAATTATAGGTCAATTAGGGGGTACGCAGAGTGACCCTAAAGTTTACTATGTATGCCTATGCGAAATAAAGTGTTCTGAGAAGCTTAAAATAAAGAAATAAGCGTTCTAAAATGCTTTAAAAATTCAAAGACATCTTTCAATGGTTAACTAACGCAAGGCGCAATATCAAACCTTAATATTGACCCATAATATTTAAATTGAACCAGGTATTGTATTACAGGGTAATAGTGTACCCTACCACAGGAAATAATTATAGGTCAATTAGGGGTACACTATGTATATTTTAAATAGTGCATTAAAACAAGGAAAAACGAAGACACTTTTCTATGTTAACTAACGGCACGGTATCGAACCTTAATATTGACCTATAATTTTTAAATTGGACCACGTATTATATTACAGGGTTATAGTGTATCCTACCACAGGAAATAATTATAGGTCAATTAGGGGGTACACAGCGTGACCCTAAAGTTTACTATGTATGCCTATGCGAAATAAAGTGTTCTGAGAAGCTTAAAATGAGGAAATAAGCGTTCTAAAATGCTTTAAAAATTCAAAGACATTTTTCAATGTTAACTAACGGCACGGTATCGGACCTTAATATTGACCTATATTTTTTAAATTGGACCACGTATTATATTACAGGGTAATAGTGTACCCTACCACAGGAAATAATTATAGGTCATTTAGGGGGTACACAGCGTGACCCTAAATTTTACTATGTATGCTTATGCGAAATAGAGTGTTCTGAGAAGCTTAAAATGAAGAAATAAGCGTTCTAAAATGCTTTAAAAATTCAAAGACATCTTTCAATGGTTAAATAGCGCAAGGCGCAATATCAGACCTTAATATTGACCCATAATATTTAAATTGGACCAGGTATTATATTACAGGGTAATAGTGTACCCTACCACAGGAAATAATTATAGGTCAATTAGGGGGTACACTATGTATATTTTAAATTGTGCATTAAAACAAGGAAATACGAAGACACTTTTCTATGTTAACTAACGGCACGGTATCGGACCTTAATATCGACCTATAATTTTTAAATTGGACCACGTATTATATTACATGGTAATAGTGTACCCTACCACAGGAAATAATTATAGGTCAATTAGGGGGTACACAGTGTGACCCTAAAGTTTACTATGTATGCCTATGCGAAATAAAGTGTTCTGAGAAGCTTAAAATGAGGAAATAAGCGTTCTAAAATGCTTTTAAAATTCAAAGACATTTTTCTATGCTAACTAACGGCACGGTATCGGACCTTAATATTGACCTATAATTTTTTAATTGGACCACCTATTATATTACAGGGTAATAGTGTACCCTACCACAGGAAATAATTATAGGTCAATTAGGGGGTACACAGCGTGACCCTAAAGTTTACTATGTATGCCTATGCGAAATAAAGTGTTCTGAGAAGCTTAAAATGAAGAAATAAGCGTTCTAAAATGCTTTAAAAATTCAAAGAGATCTTTCAATGGTTAACTAACGCAAGGCGCAATATCAAACCTTAATATTGACCCATAATATTTAAATTGAACAAGGTATTGTATTAAAGGGTAATAGTGTACCCTACCACAGGAAATAATTATAGGTCAATTAGGGGGTACACTATGTATATTTTAAATAGTGCATTAAAACAAGGAAATACGAAGACATTTTTCAATGTTAACTAACGGCACGGTATCGGAACTTAATATTGACCTATAATTTTTACATTGGACCACGTATTATATTACAGGGTAATAGTGTACCCTACCACAGGAATTAATTATAGGTCATTTAGGGGGTACACAGCGTGACCCTAAATTTTACTATGTATGCCTATGCGAAATAAAGTGTTCTGAGAAGCTTAAAATGAGGAAATAAGCGTTCTAAAATGCTTTAAAAATTCAAAGACATTTTTCTATGTTAACTAACGGCACGGTATCGGACCTTAATATTGACCTATAATTTTTAAATTGGACCACGTATTATATTACAGGGTTATAGTGTACCCTATCACAGGAAATAATTATAGGTCAATTAGGGGGTACGCAGAGTGACCCTAAAGTTTACTATGTATGCCTATGCGAAATAAAGTGTTCTGAGAAGCTTAAAATGAGGAAATAAGCGTTCTAAAATGCTTTAAAAATTCAAAGACATTTTTCTATGCTAACTAACGGCACGGTATCGGACCTTAATATTGACCTATAATTTTTAAATTGGACCACCTATTATATTACAGGGTAATAGTGTACCCTACCAATGGAAATAATTATAGGTCAATTAGGGGGTACACAGCGTGACCCTAAAGTTTAATATGTATGCCTATGCGAAATAAAGTGTTCTGAGAAGCTTAAAATAAAGAAATAAGCGTTCTAAAATGCGTTGAAAATTCAAAGACATCATTCAATGGTTAACTAACGCAAGGCGCAATATCAAACCTTAATATTGACCCATAATATTTAAATTGAACCAGGTATTGTATTACAGGGTAATAGTGTACCCTACCACAGGAAATAATTATAGGTCAATTAGGGGTACACTATGTATATTTTAAATAGTGCATTAAAACAAGGAAAAACGAAGACACTTTTCTATGTTAACTAACGGCACGGTATCGAACCTTAATATTGACCTATAATTTTTAAATTGGACCACGTATTATATTACAGGGTTATAGTGTATCCTACCACAGGAAATAATTATAGGTCAATTAGGGGGTACACAGCGTGACCCTAAAGTTTACTATGTATGCCTATGCGAAATAAAGTGTTCTGAGAAGCTTAAAATGAGGAAATAAGTGTTCTAAAATGCTTTAAAAATTCAAAGACATTTTTCAATGTTAACTAACGGCATGGTATCGGACCTTAATATTGACCTATAATTTTTAAATTGGACCACGTATTATATTACAGGGTAATAGTGTACCCTACCACAGGAAATAATTATAGGTCATTTAGGGGGTACACAGCGTGACCCTAAATTTTACTATGTATGCTTATGCGAAATAGAGTGTTCTGAGAAGCTTAAAATGAAGAAATAAGCGTTCTAAAATGCTTTAAAAATCCAAAGACATCTTTCAATGGTTAACTAGCGCAAGGCGCAATATCAGACCTTAATATTGACCCATAATATTTTAATTGGACCAGGTATTATATTACAGGGTAATAGTGTACCCTACCACAGGAAATAATTATAGGTCAATTAGGGGGTACACTATGTATATTTTAAATTGTGCATTAAAACAAGGAAATACGAAGACACTTTTCTATGTTAACTAACGGCACGGTATCGGACCTTAATATTGACTTATAATTTTTAAATTGGACCACGTATTATATTACATGGTAATAGTGTACCCTACCACAGGAAATAATTATAGGTCAATTAGGGGGTACACAGTGTGACCCTAAAGTTTACTATGTATGCCTATGCGAAATAAAGTGTTCTGAGAAGCTTAAAATGAGGAAATAAGCGTTCTAAAATGCTTTTAAAATTCAAAGACATTTTTCTATGCTAGCTAACGGCACGGTATCGGACCTTAATATTGACCTATAATTTTTTAATTGGACCACCTATTATATTACAGGGTAATAGTGTACCCTACCACAGGAAATAATTATAGGTCAATTAGGGGGTACACAGCGTGACCCTAAAGTTTACTATGTATGCCTATGCGAAATAAAGTGTTCTGAGAAGCTTAAAATGAAGAAATAAGCGTTCTAAAATGCTTTAAAAATTCAAAGAGATCTTTCAATGGTTAACTAACGCAAGGCGCAATATCAAACCTTAATATTGACCCATAATATTTAAATTGAACAAGGTATTGTATTACAGGGTAATAGTGTACCCTACCACAGGAAATAATTATAGGTCAATTAGGGGGTACACTATGTATATTTTAAATAGTGCATTAAAACAAGGAAATACGAAGACATTTTTCAATGTTAACTAACGGCACGGTATCGGAACTTAATATTGACCTATAATTTTTACATTGGACCACGTATTATATTACAAGGTAATAGTGTACCCTACCACAGGAATTAATTATAGGTCATTTAGGGGGTACACAGCGTGACCCTAAATTTTACTATGTATGCCTATGCGAAATAAAGTGTTCTGAGAAGCTTAAAATGAGGAAATAAGCGTTCTAAAATGCTTTAAAAATTCAAAGACATTTTTCTATGTTAACTAACGGCACGGTATCGGACCTTAATATTGACCTATAATTTTTAAATTGGACCACGTATTATATTACAGGGTTATAGTGTACCCTACCACAGGAAATAATTATAGGTCAATTAGGGGGTACGCAGAGTGACCCTAAAGTTTACTATGTATGCCTATGCGAAATAAAGTGTTCTGAGAAGCTTAAAATGAGGAAATAAGCGTTCTAAAATGCTTTAAAAATTCAAAGACATTTTTCTATGCTAACTAACGGCACGGTATCGGACCTTAATATTGACCTATAATTTTTAAATTGGACCACCTATTATATTACAGGGTAATAGTGTACCCTACCAATGGAAATAATTATAGGTCAATTAGGGGGTACACAGCGTGACCCTAAAGTTTAATATGTATGCCTATGCGAAATAAAGTGTTCTGAGAAGCTTAAAATAAAGAAATAAGCGTTCTAAAATGCTTTAAAAATTCAAAGACATCTTTCAATGGTTAACTAACGCAAGGCGCAATATCAAACCTTAATATTGACCCATAATATTTAAATTGAACCAGGTATTGTATTACAGGGTAATAGTGTACCCTACCACAGGAAATAATTATAGGTCAATTAGGGGTACACTATGTATATTTTAAATAGTGCATTAAAACAAGGAAATACGAAGACACTTTTCTATGTTAACTAACGGCACGGTATCGAACCTTAATATTGACCTATAATTTTTAAATTGGACCACGTATTATATTACAGGGTTATAGTGTATCCTACCACAGGAAATAATTATAGGTCAATTAGGGGGTACACAGCGTGACCCTAAAGTTTACTATGTATGCCTATGCGAAATAAAGTGTTCTGAGAAGCTTAAAATGAGGAAATAAGCGTTCTAAAATGCTTTAAAAATTCAAAGACATTTTTCAATGTTAACTAACGGCACGGTATCGGACCTTAATATTGACCTATAATTTTTAAATTGGACCACGTATTATATTACAGGGTAATAGTGTACCCTACCACAGGAAATAATTATAGGTCATTTAGGGGGTACACAGCGTGACCCTAAATTTTACTATGTATGCTTATGCGAAATAGAGTGTTCTGAGAAGCTTAAAATGAAGAAATAAGCGTTCTAAAATGCTTTAAAAATTCAAAGACATCTTTCAATGGTTAACTAGCGCAAGGCGCAATATCAGACCTTAATATTGACCCATAATATTTAAATTGGACCAGGTATTATATTACAGGGTAATAGTGTACCCTACCACAGGAAATAATTATAGGTCAATTAGGGGGTACACTATGTATATTTTAAATTGTGCATTAAAACAAGGAAATACGAAGACACTTTTCTATGTTAACTAACGGCACGGTATCGGACCTTAATATTGACCTATAATTTTTAAATTGGACCACGTATTATATTACATGGTAATAGTGTACCCTACCACAGGAAATAATTATAGGTCAATTAGGGGGTACACAGTGTGACCCTAAAGTTTACTATGTATGCCTATGCGAAATAAAGTGTTCTGAGAAGCTTAAAATGAGGAAATAAGCGTTCTAAAATGCTTTTAAAATTCAAAGACATTTTTCTATGCTAACTAACGGCACGGTATCGGACCTTAATATTGACCTATAATTTTTAAATTGGACCACCTATTATATTACAGGGTAATAGTGTACCCTACCACAGGAAATAATTATAGGTCAATTAGGGGGTACACAGCGTGAACCTAAAGTTTACTATGTATGCCTATGCGAAATAAAGTGTTCTGAGAAGCTTAAAATGAAGAAATAAGTGTTCTAAAATGCTATAAAAATTCAAAGAGATCTTTCAATGGTTAACTAACGCAAGGCGCAACATCAAACCTTAATATTGACCCATAATATTTAAATTGAACAAGGTATTGTATTACAGGGTAATAGTGTACCCTACCACAGGAAATAATTATAGGTCAATTAGGGGGTACACTATGTATATTTTAAATAGTGCATTAAAACAAGGAAATACGAAGACATTTTTCAATGTTAACTAACGGCACGGTATCGGAACTTAATATTGACCTATAATTTTTACATTGGACCACGTATTATATTACAGGGTAATAGTGTACCCTACCACAGGAATTAATTATAGGTCATTTAGGGGGTACACAGCGTGACCCTAAATTTTACTATGTATGCCTATGCGAAATAAAGTGTTCTGAGAAGCTTAAAATGAGGAAATAAGCGTTCTAAAATGCTTTAAAAATTCAAAGACATTTTTCTATGCAAACTAACGGCACGGTATCGGACCTTAATATTGACCTATAATTTTTAAATTGGACCACCTATTATATTACAGGGTAATAGTGTACCCTACCAATGGAAATAATTATAGGTCAATTAGGGGGTACACAGCGTGACCCTAAAGTTTAATATGTATGCCTATGCGAAATAAAGTGTTCTGAGAAGCTTAAAATAAAGAAATAAGCGTTCTAAAATGCTTTAAAAATTCAAAGACATCTTTCAATGGTTAACTAACGCAAGGCGCAATATCAAACCTTAATATTGACCCATAATATTTAAATTGAACCAGGTATTGTATTACAGGGTAATAGTGTACCCTACCACAGGAAATAATTATAGGTCAATTAGGGGTACACTATGTATATTTTAAATAGTGCATTAAAACAAGGAAATACGAAGACACTTTTCTATGTTAACTAACGGCAAGGTATCGAACCTTAATATTGACCTATAATTTTTAAATTGGACCACGTATTATATTACAGGGTTATAGTGTATCCTACCACAGGAAATAATTATAGGTCAATTAGGGGGTACACAGCGTGACCCTAAAGTTTACTATGTATGCCTATGCGAAATAAAGTGTTCTGAGAAGCTTAAAATGAGGAAATAAGCGTTCTAAAATGCTTTAAAAATTCAAAGACATTTTTCAATGTTAACTAACGGCACGGTATCGGACCTTAATATTGACCTATAATTTTTAAATTGGACCACGTATTATATTACAGGGTAATAGTGTACCCTACCACAGGAAATAATTATAGGTCATTTAGGGGGTACACAGCGTGACCCTAAATTTTACTATGTATGCTTATGCGAAAAAGAGTGTTCTGAGAAGCTTAAAATGAAGAAATAAGCGTTCTAAAATGCTTTAAAAATTCAAAGACATCTTTCAATGGTTAACTAGCGCAAGGCGCAATATCAGACCTTAATATTGACCCATAATATTTAAATTGGACCAGGTATTATATTACAGGGTAATAGTGTACCCTACCACAGGAAATAATTATAGGTCAATTAGGGGGTACACTATGTATATTTTAAATTGAGCATTAAAACAAGGAAATACGAAGACACTTTTCTATGTTAACTAACGGCACGGTATCGGACCTTAATATTGACCTATAATTTTTAAATTGGACCACGTATTATATTACATGGTAATAGTGTACCCTACCACAGGAAATAATTATAGGTCAATTAGGGGGTACACAGTGTGACCCTAAAGTTTACTATGTATGCCTATGCGAAATAAAGTGTTCTGAGAAGCTTAAAATGAGGAAATAAGCGTTCTAAAATGCTTTTAAAATTCAAAGACATTTTTCTATGCTAACTAACGGCACGGTATCGGACCTTAATATTGACCTATAATTTTTAAATTGGACCACCTATTATATTACAGGGTAATAGTGTACCCTACCACAGGAAATAATTATAGGTCAATTAGGGGGTACACAGCGTGACCCTAAAGTTTACTATGTATGCCTATGCGAAATAAAGTGTTCTGAGAAGCTTAAAATGAAGAAATAAGCGTTCTAAAATGCTTTAAAAATTCAAAGAGATCTTTCAATGGTTAACTAACGCAAGGCGCAATATCAAACCTTAATATTGACCCATAATATTTAAATTGAACAAGGTATTGTATTACAGGGTAATAGTGTACCCTACCACAGGAAATAATTATAGGTCAATTAGGGGGTACACTATGTATATTTTAAATAGTGCATTAAAACAAGGAAATACGAAGACATTTTTCAATGTTAACTAACGGCACGGTATCGGAACTTAATATTGACCTATAATTTTTACATTGGACCACGTATTATATTACAGGGTAATAGTGTACCCTACCACAGGAATTAATTATAGGTCATTTAGGGGGTACACAGCGTGACCCTAAATTTTACTATGTATGCCTATGCGAAATAAAGTGTTCTGAGAAGCTTAAAATGAGGAAATAAGCGTTCTAAAATGCTTTAAAAATTCAAAGACATCTTTCAATGGTTAAATAACGCAAGGCGCAATATCAGACCTTAATATTGACCCATAATATTTAAATTGGACCAGGTATTATATTACAGGGTAATAGTGTACCCTTCCAAAGGAAATAATTATAGGTCAATTAGGGGGTACACAGTGTGACCCTAAAGTTTACTATGTATGTCTATGCGAAATAAAGTGTTCTGAGAAGCTTAAAATGAGGAAATAAGCGTTCTAAAATGCTTTTAAAATTCAAAGACATTTTTCTATGCTAACTAACGGCACGGTATCGGACCTTAATATTGACCTATAATTTTTAAATTGGACCACCTATTATATTACAGGGTAATAGTGTACCCTAAAACAGGAAATAATTATAGGTCAATTAGGGGGTACACAGCGTGACCCTAAAGTTTACTATGTATGCCTATGCGAAATAAAGTGTTCTGAGAAGCTTAAAATGAAGAAATAAGCGTTCTAAAATGCTTTAAAAATTCAAAGACATCTTTCAATGGTTAACTAACGCAAGGCGCAATATCAAACCTTAATATTGACCCATAATATTTAAATTGAACAAGGTATTGTATTACAGGGTAATAGTGTACCCTACCACAGGAAATAATTATAGGTCAATTAGGGGGTACACTATGTATATTTTAAATAGTGCATTAAAACAAGGAATTACGAAGACATTTTTCAATGTTAACTAACGGCACGGTATCGGAACTTAATATTGACCTATAATTTTTACATTGGACCACGTATTATATTACAGGGTAATAGTGTACCCTACCACAGGAATTAATTATAGGTCATTTAGGGGGTACACAGCGTGACCCTAAATTTTACTATGTATGCCTATGCGAAATAAAGTGTTCTGAGAAGCTTAAAATGAGGAAATAAGCGTTCTAAAATGCTTTAAAAATTCAAAGACATTTTTCTATGTTAACTAACGGCACGGTATCGGACCTTAATATTGACCTATAATTTTTAAATTGGACCACGTATTATATTACAGGGTAATAATGTACCCTACCACAGGAAATAATTATAGGTCATTTAGGGGGTACACAGCGTAACCCTAAATTTTACTATGTATGCCTATGCGAAATAGAGTGTTCTGAGATGCTTAAAATGAAGAAATAAGCGTTCAAAAATGCTTTAAAAATTCAAAGACATCTTTCAATGTTTAACTAACGCTAGGCGCAATATCAGACCTTAATATTGACCCATAATATTTAAATTGGACCAGGTATTATATTACAGGGTAATAGTGTACCCTACCACAGGAAATAATTATAGGTCATTTAGGGGGTACACTATGTATATTTTAAATAGTGCATTAAAACAAGGAAATACGATCTCACTTTTCTATTTTAACTAACGGCACGGTATCGGACCTTAATATTGACCTATAATTTTTAAATTGTACCACGTATTATATTACAGGGCAATAGTGTACCTTACCACAGGAAATAATTATAGGTCAATTAGGTGGTACACAGCGTGACCCTAAAGTCTACTATGTATGCCTATGCGAAATAGAGTGTTCTGAGAAGCTTAAAATGAAGAAATAAGCGTTCTAAAATGCTTTAAAAATTCAAAGACATCTTTCAATGGTTAACTAACGCAAGGCGCGATATCAGACCTTAATATGGAACCATAATATTTCAATTAGACCAGGTATTATATTACAGGGAAATAGTGTACCCTACAACAGGAAATAATTATAGGTCAATTAGGGGGTACACTATGTATATTTTAAATAGTGCATTAAAACAAGGAAATTCGAAGACAGTTTTCTATGTTAACTAACGGCACGGTATCGGACCTTAATATTGACCTATAATTTTTAAATTGGACCACGTATTATATTACAGGGTTATAGTGTACCCTACCACAGGAAATAATTATAGGTCAATTAGGGGGTACACAGAGTGACCCTAAAGTTTACTATGTATGCCTATGCGAAATAAAGTGTTCTGAGAAGCTTAAAATGAGGAAATAAGCGTTCTAAAATGCTTTAAAAATTCAAAGACATTTTTCTATGTTAACTAACGGCACGGTATCGGACCTTAATATTGACCTATAATTTTTAAATTGGACCACGTATTATATTACAGGGTAATAGTGTACCCTACCACAGGAAATAATTATAGGTCATTTAGGGGGTACACAGCGTGACCCTAAATTTTACTATGTATGCCTATGCGAAATAGAGTGTTCTGATATGCTTAAAATGAAGAAATAAGCGTTCTAAAATGCTTTAAAAATTCAAAGACATCTTTCAATGGTTAACTAACGCTAGGCGCAATATCAGACCTTAATATTGACCCATAATATTTAAATTGGACCAGGTATTATATTACAGGGTAATAGTGTACCCTGCCACAGGAAATAATTATAGGTCAATTAGGGGGTACACTATGTATATTTTAAATAGTGCATTAAAACAAGGAAATACGAAGACACTTTTCTATGTTAACTAACGGCACGGTATCGGATCTTAATATTGACCTATAATTTTTAAAATGGACCACGTATTATATCACAGGGTAATAGTGTACCCTACCACAGGAAATAATTATAGGTCAATTAGGTGGTACACAGCGTGACCCTAAAGTCTACTATGTATGCCTATGCGAAATAGAGTGTTCTGAGAAGCTTAAAATGAAGAAATAAGCGTTCTAAAATGCTTTAAAAATTCAAAGACATCTTTCAATGGTTAACTAACGCAAGGCGCGATATCAGACCTTAATATGGAACCATAATATTTCAATTAGACCAGGTATTATATTACAGGGAAATAGTGTACCCTACAACAGGAAATAATTATAGGTCAATTAGGGGGTACACTATGTATATTTTAAATAGTGCATTAAAACAAGGAAATTCGAAGACAGTTTTCTATGTTAACTAACGGCACGGTATCGGACCTTAATATTGACCTATAATTTTTAAATTGGACCACGTATTATATTACAGGGTTATAGTGTACCCTACCACAGGAAATAATTATAGGTCAATTAGGGGGTACACAGAGTGACCCTAAAGTTTACTATGTATGCCTATGCGAAATAAAGTGTTCTGAGAAGCTTAAAATGAGGAAATAAGCGTTCTAAAATGCTTTAAAAATTCAAAGACATTTTTCTATGTTAACTAACGGCACGGTATCGGACCTTAATATTGACCTATAATTTTTAAATTGGACCACGTATTATATTACAGGGTAATAGTGTACCCTACCACAGGAAATAATTATAGGTCATTTAGGGGGTACACAGCGTGACCCTAAATTTTACTATGTATGCCTATGCGAAATAGAGTGTTCTGATATGCTTAAAATGAAGAAATAAGCGTTCTAAAATGCTTTAAAAATTCAAAGACATCTTTCAATGGTTAACTAACGCTAGGCGCAATATCAGACCTTAATATTGACCCATAATATTTAAATTGGACCAGGTATTATATTACAGGGTAATAGTGTACCCTGCCACAGGAAATAATTATAGGTCAATTAGGGGGTACACTATGTATATTTTAAATAGTGCATTAAAACAAGGAAATACGAAGACACTTTTCTATGTTAACTAACGGCACGGTATCGGATCTTAATATTGACCTATAATTTTTAAAATGGACCACGTATTATATCACAGGGTAATAGTGTACCCTACCACAGGAAATAATTATAGGTCAATTAGGGGGTACACAGCGTGACCCTAAAGTTTACTATGTATGCCTATGCGAAATAGAGTGTTCTGAGAAGCTTAAAATGAAGAAATAAGCGTTCTAAAATGCTTTAAAAATTCAAAGACATCTTTCAATGGTTAACTAACGCTAGGCGCAATATCAGACCTTAATATTGACCCATAATATTTAAATTGGACCAGGTATTATATTACAGGGTAATAGTGTACCCTACCACAAGAAATAATTATAGGTCAATTAGGGGGTACACTATGTATATTTTAAATAGTGCATTAAAACAAGGAAATACGAAGACTCTTTTCTATGTTAACTAACGGCACGGTTTCGGACCTTAATATTGACCTATACTTTTTAAATTGGACCTCGTATTATATTACAGGGTAATAGTGTACCCTAAGACAGGAAATAATTATAGGTCAATTAGGGGGTACACAGCGTGACCCTAAAGTTTACTATGTATGCCTATGCGAAATAGAGTGTTCTGAGAAGCTTAAAATGAAGAAATAAGTGTTCTAAAATGCTTTAAAAACTCAAAGACATCTTTCAATGGTTAACTAACGCAAGGCGCGATATCAGACCTTAATATGGAACCATAATATTTAAATTGGACCAGGAATTATATTACAGGGTAATAGTGTTCCCTACCACAGGAATTAAATATAGGTCAATTAGGGGGTACACAGCGGGACCCTAAAGTTTACTATGTATGCCTATGCGAAATAAAGTGTTCTGAGAAGCTTAAAATGAGGAAATAAACGTTCTAAAATGCTTTAAAAATTCAAAGACACTTTTCTATGTTAATAAACGGCACGGTATCGGACCTTAATATTGACCTATAATTTTTAAATTGGACCACGTATTGTATTACATGGTAATAGTGTACCCTACCACAGGAAATAATTATAGGTCAATTAGGGGGTACACAGCGTGACCCTAAAGTTTACTATGTATGCCTATGCGAAATAGAGTGTTCTGAGAAGCTTAAAATGAAGAAATAAGCGTTCTAAAATGCTTTAAAAATTCAAAGACATCTTTCAATGGTTAACTAACGCAAGGCGCGATATCTGACCTTAATATGGAACCATAATATTTAAATTGGACCAGGTATTATATTTCCGGGTAATAGTGAACCCTACCACAGGAAATAATTATAGGTCATTTAGGGGGTACACAGCGTGACCCTAAAGTTTACTATGTATGCCTATGCGAAATAGAGTGTTTTGAGAAGCTTAAAATTAAGAAATAAGCGTTCTAAAATGCTTTAAAAATTCAAAGACATCTTTCAATGGTTAACTAACGCAAGGCGCGATATCAGACCTTAATATGGAACCATAATATTTAAATTGGAACAGGTATTATATTACAGGGTAAAAGTGTGCCCTACAACAGGAAATAATTATAGGTCAATTAGGGGGTACACTATGTATATTTTAAATAGTGCATTAAAACAAGGAAATTCGAAGACTCTTTTCTATGTTAGCTAACGGTAGGGTATCGGACCTTAATATTGACCTAAAATTTTTAAATTGGACCACGTATTATATTACAGTGTGATAGTGTACCCTACCACAGAAAATAATTATAGGTCAATTAGGGGGTACTCAGCATGACCCTAAAGTTTACTATGTATGCCTATGCGAAATAAAGTGTTCTGAGAAGCTTAAAATGAAGAAATAAGCGTTCTAAAATGCTTTAAAAATTCAAAGACATCTTTCAATGGTTAACTAACGCAAGGCGCGATATCAGACCTTAATATGGAACCATAATATTTAAATTGGACCAGGTATTATATTACAGGGTAATAGTGTACCCTACAACAGGAAATAATTATAGGTCAATTAGGGGGTACACTATGTATATTTTAAATAGTGCAATAAAACAAGGAAATACGAAGACATTTTTCAATGTTAACTAACGGCACGGTATCGGAACTTAATATTGACCTATAATTTTTAAATTGGACCACGTATTATATTACAGGGTAATAGTGTACCCTACCACAGGAAATAATTATAGGCCATTTAGGGGGTACACAGCGTGACCCCAAAGTTTACTATGTATGCCTATGCGAAATAGAGTGTTCTGAGAAGCTTAAAATGAAGAAATAAGCGTTCTAAAATGCTTTAAAAATTCAAAGACATCTTTCAATGGTTAACTAACGCAAGGCGCAATATCAGACCTTAATATTGACCCATATTATTTAAATTGGACCAGGTAGTATATTACAGGGTAATAGTGTACCCTACAGCAGGAAATAATTATAGGTCAATTAGGGGGTACACTATGTATATTTTAAATAGTGCATTAAAACAAGGAAATTCGAAGACACTTTTCTATGTTAACTAACGGCACGGTATCGGACCTTAATATTGACCTATAATTTTTAAATTAGACCACGTATTATATTACAGGGTAATAGTGTACCCTACCACAGGAAATAATTATAGGTCAATTAGGGGGTACACAGCGTGAACAAAAAGTTTACTATGTATGCCTATGCGAAATAGAGTGTTCTGAGAAGCTTAAAATGAAGAAATAAGCGTTCTAAAATGCTTTAAAAATTCAAAGACATCTTTCAATGGTTAACTAACGCAAGGCGCGATATCAGACCTTAATATGGAACCATAATATTTAAATTGGACCAGGTATTATATTACAGGGAAATAGTGTACCCTACAACAGGAAATAATTATAGGTCAATTAGGGGGTACACTATGTATATTTTAAATAGTGCATTAAAACAAGGAAATACGAAGATACTTTTCTATGTTAACTAACGGCACGGTATCGGACCTTAATATTGACCTATAATTTTTAAATTAGACCACGTATTATATTACAGGGTAATAGTGTACCCTACCACAGGAAATAATTATAGGTCAATTAGGGGGTACACAGCGTGAACAAAAAGTTTACTATGTATGCCTATGCGAAATAGAGTGTTCTGAGAAGCTTAAAATGAAGAAATAAGCGTTCTAAAATGCTTTAAAAATTCAAAGACATCTTTCAATGGTTAACTAACGCAAGGCGCGATATCAGACCTTAATATGGAACCATAATATTTAAATTGGACCAGGTATTATATTACAGGGAAATAGTGTACCCTACAACAGGAAATAATTATAGGTCAATTAGGGGGTACACTATGTATATTTTAAATAGTGCATTAAAACAAGGAAATACGAAGATACTTTTCTATGTTAACTAACGGCACGGTATCGGACCTTAATATTGACCTATAATTTTCTAAATTGGACCACGAATTATATTACAGGGTAATAGTGTACCCTACCACAGGAAATAATTATAGGTCAATTAGGGGGTACACAGCGTGACCCTAAAGTTTACTATGTATGACTATGCGAAATAAAGTGTTCTGAGAAGCTTAAAATGAGGAAATAAACGTTCTAAAATGCTTTAAAAATTCAAAGACACTTTTCTGTGTTAATTAACGGCACGGTATCGGACCTTAATATTGACCTATAATTTTTAAATTGGACCACGTATTATATTACAGGGCAATAGTGTACCCTACCACAGGAAATAATTATAGGTCAATTAGGGGGTACACAGCGTGAACCTAAAGTTTACTATGTATGCCTATGCGAAATAGCGTGTTCTGAGAAGCTTAAAATGAAGAAATAAGCGTTCTAAAATGCTTTAAAAATTCAAAGACATCTTTCAATGTTTAACTAACGCAAGGCGCGATATCAGACCTTAATATTGACCCATAATATTTAAATTGGACCAGGTATTATATTACAGGGTAATAGTGTACCCTACCACAGGAAATAATTATAGGTCAATTAGGGGGTACACTATGTATATTTTAAATAGTGCATTAAAACAGGGAAATACGAAGACACTTTTCTATGTTAACTAACGGCACGGTATCGGACCTTAATATTGACCTATAATTTTTAAATTGCTCCACGTATTATATTACAGGGTGATAGTGTACCCTAAAACAGAAAATAATTATAGGTCAATTAGGGGGTACACAGCGGGACCCTAAAGTTTACTATGTATGCCTATGCGAAATAAAGTGTTCTGAGAAGCTTAAAATGAAGAAATAAGCGTTCTAAAATGCTTTAAAAATTCAAAGACATCTTTCAATGGTTAACTAACGCAAGGCGAAAAATCAGACCTTAATATTGACTAATAATATTTAAATTGGACCAGGTATTATATTACAGGGTAATAGTGTACCCTACCACAGGAAATAATTATAGGTCAATTAGGGGGTACACTATGTATATTTTAAATAGTGCATTAAAACAAGGAAATACGAAGACACTTTTCTATGTTAACTAACGGCACGGTATCGGGCTTTAATATTGACCTATAATTTTTAAATTGGACCACGTATTATATTACAGGGTAATAGTGTACCCTACCACAGGAAATAATTATAGGTCATTTAGGGGGTACACAGCATGACCCTAAAGTTTACTATGTATGCCTATGCGAAATAAAGTGTTCTGAGAAGCTTAAAATGAGGAAATAAACGTTCTAAAATGCTTTAAAAATTCAAAGACACTTTTCTATGTTAATAAACGGCACGGTATCGGACCTTAATATTGACCTATAAGTTTTAAATTGGACCACGTATTGTATTACAGGGTAATAGTGTACCCTACCACAGGAAATAATTATAGGTCAATTAGGGGGTACACAGCGTGACCCTAAAGTTTACTATGTATGCCTATGCGAAATAGAGTGTTCTGAGAAGCTTAAAATGAAGAAATAAGCGTTCTAAAATGCTTTAAAAATTCAAAGACATCTTTCAATGGTTAACTAACGCAAGGCGCGATATCAGACCTTAATATGGAACCATAATATTTAAATTGGACCAGGTATTATATTACAGGGTAATAGTGTACCCTACAACAGGAAATAATTATAGGTCAATTAGGGGGTACTCTATGTATATTTTAAATAGTGCATTAAAACAAGGAAATTCGAAGACTCTTTTCTATGTTAACTAACGGTAGGGTATCGGACCTTAATATTGACCTAAAATTTTTAAATTGGAAAACGTATTATATTACAGGGTGATAGTGTACCCTACGACAGAAAATAATTATAGGTCAATTAGGGGGTACACAGCGTGACCCTAAAGTTTACTATGTATGCCTATGCGAAATAAAGTGTTCTGAGAAGCTTACAATGAAGAAATAAGCGTTCTAAAATGCTTTAAAAATTCAAAGACATCTTTCAATGGTTAACTAACGCAAGGCGTGATATCAGACCTTAATATAGAACCATAATATTTAAATTGGACCAGGTATTATATTACAGGGTAATAGTGTACCCTACAACAGGAAATAATTATAGGTCAATTAGGGGGTACACTATGTATATTTTAAATAGTGCATTAAAACAAGGAAATTCGAAGACACTTTTCTATGTTAACTAACGGCACGGTATCGGACCTTAATATTGACCTATAATTTTTAAATTGGACCACGTATTATATTTCCGGGTAATAGTGTACCCTACCACAGGAAATAATTATAGGTCATTTAGGGGGTACACAGCGTGACCCTAAAGTTTACTATGTATGCCTATGCGAAATAGAGTGTTCTGAGAAGCTTAAAATTAAGAAATAAGCGTTCTAAAATGCTTTAAAAATTCAAAGACATCTTTCAATGGTTAACTAACGCAAGGCGCGATATCAGACCTTAATATGGAACCATAATATTTAAATTGGACCAGGTATTATATTACAGGGTAAAAGTGTGCCCTACAACAGGAAATAATTATAGGTCAATTAGGGGGTACACTATGTATATTTTAAATAGTGCATTAAAACAAGGAAATTCGAAGACTCTTTTCTATGTTAGCTAACGGTAGGGTATCGGACCTTAATATTGACCTAAAATTTTTAAATTGGACCACGTATTATATTACAGTGTGATTGTGTACCCTACCACAGAAAATAATTATAAGTCAATTAGGGGGTACTCAGCGTGACCCTAAAGTTTACTATGTATGCCTATGCGAAATAAAGTGTTCTGAGAAGCTTAAAATGAAGAAATAAGCGTTCTAAAATGCTTTAAAAATTCAAAGACATCTTTCAATGGTTACCTAACGCAAGGCGCAATATCAGACCTTAATATTGACCCATAATATTTAAATTAGACCAGGTATTATATTACAGGGTAATAGTGTACCCTACCACAGGAAATAATTATAGGTCAATTAGGGGGTACACAGCGTGACCCTAAAGTTTACTATGTATGCCTATGCGAAATAAAGTGTTCTGAGAAGCTTAAAAGGAGGAAATAAGCGTTCTAAAATGCTTTAAAAATTCAAAGACATTTTTCAATGTTTACTAACGGCACGGAATCGGACCTTAATATTGACCTATAATTTTTAAATTGGACCACGTATTATATTACAGGGTAATAGTGTACCCTACCACAGGAAATAATTATAGGCCATTTAGGGGGTACACAGCGTGACCCCAAAGTTTACTATGTATGCCTATGCGAAATAGAGGGTTCTGAGAAGCTTAAAATGAAGAAATAAGCGTTCTAAAATGCTTTAAAAATTCAAAGACATCTTTCAATGGTTAACTAACGCAAGGCACAATATCAGACCTTAATATTGACCCATATTATTTAAATTGGACCAGGTAGTATATTACAGGGTAATAGTGTACCCTACCGCAGGAAATAATTATAGGTCAATTAGGGGGTACACTATGTATATTTTAAATAGTGCATTAAAACAAGGAAATTCGAAGACACTTTTCTATGTTAACTAACGGCACGGTATCGGACCTTAATATTGACCTATAATTTTTAAATTAGACCACGTATTATATTACTGGGTAATAGTGTACCCTACCACAGGAAATAATTATAGGTCAATTAGGGGGTACACAGCGTGAACCTAAAGTTTACTATGTATGCCTATGCGAAATAGAGTGTTCTGAGAAGCTTAAAATGAAGAAATAAGCGTTCTAAAATGCTTTAAAAATTCAAAGACATTTTTCAATGTTAACTAACGGCACGGTATCGGACCTTAATATTGACCTATAATTTTTAAATTGGACCACGTATTATATTACAGGGAAATAGTGTACCCTACCACAGGAAATAATTATAGGTCATTTAGGGGGTACACAGCGTGACCCTAAAGTTTACTATGTATGCCTATGCGAAATAGAGTGTTCTGAGAAGCTTAAAATTAAGAAATAAGCGTTCTAAAATGCTTTATAAATTCAAAGTCATCTTTCAATTATTAACTAACGCAAGGCGCGATATCAGACCTTAATATGGAACCATAATATTTAAATTGGACCAGGTATTATATTACAGGGTAATAGTGTACCCTACAACAGGAAATAATTATAGGTCAATTAGGGGGTACACTATGTATATTTTAAATACTGCATTAAAACAAGGAAATACGAAGATACTTTTCTATGTTAACTAACGGCACGGTATCGGACCTTAATATTGACCTATAATTTTCTAAATTGGGCCACGAATTATATTACAGGGTAATAGTGTACCCTACCACAGGAAATAATTATAGGTCAATTAGGGGGTACACAGCGTGAACCTAAAGTTTACTATGTATGCCTATGCGAAATAGCGTGTTCTGAGAAGCTTAAAATGAAGAAATAAGCGTTCTAAAATGCTTTAAAAATTCAAAGACATCTTTCAATGGTTAACTAACGCAAGGCGCGATATCAGACCTTAATATTGACCCATAATATTTAAATTGGACCAGGTATTATATTACAGGGTAATAGTGTACCCTACCACAGGAAATAATTATAGGTCAATTAGGGGGTACACTATGTATATTTTAAATAGTGCATTAAAACAGGGAAATACGAAGACACTTTTCTATGTTAACTAACGGCACGGTATCGGACCTTAATATTGACCTATAATTTTTAAATTGCTCCACGTATTATATTACAGGGTGATAGTGTACCCTAAAACAGAAAATAATTATAGGTCAATTAGGGGGTACACAGCGGGACCCTAAAGTTTACTATGTATGCCTATGCGAAATAAAGTGTTCTGAGAAGCTTAAAATGAGGAAATAAGCGTTCTAAAATGCTTTAAAAATTCAAAGACATTTTTCAATGTTAACTAACGGCACGGTATCAGACCTTAATATTGACCCATATTATTTAAATTGGACCAGGTATTATATTACAGGGTAATAGTGTACCCTACCACAGGAAATAATTATAGGTCAATTAGGGGGTACACAGCGTGACCCCAAAGTTTACTATGTATGCCTATGCGAAATAGAGTGTTCTGAGAAGCTTAAAATGAAGAAATAGGCGTTCTAAAATGCTTTAAAAATTCAAAGACATCTTTCAATGGTTAACTAACGCAAGGCGCAATATCAGACCTTAATATTGACCCATATTATTTAAATTGGTCCAGGTATTATATTACAGGGTAATAGTGTACCCTACCACAGGAAATAATGATAGGTCAATTAGGGGGTACACTATGTATATTTTAAATAGTGCATTAAAACAAGGAAATTCGAAGACACTTTTCTATGTTAACTAACGGCACGGTATCGGACCTTAATATTGACCTATAATTTATAAATTGGACCACGTATTATATTACAGGGTTATAGTGTACCCTACCACAGGAAATAATTATAGGTCAATTAGGGGGTACACAGCGTGACCCTAAAGTTTACAATGTATGCCTATGCGAAATAAAGTGTTCTGAGAAGCTTAAAATGAGGAAATAAGCGTTCTAAAATGCTTTAAAAATTCAAAGACATTTTTCTATGTTAACTAATGGCACGGTGTCAGACCTTAATATTGACCTATAATTTTTAAATTGGACCACGTATTATATTACAGGGTAATAGTGTACCCTACCACAGGAAATAAATATATGTCATTTAGGGGGGACACAGCGTGACCCTAAATTTTACTATGTATGCCTATGCGATATAGAGTGTTCTGAGAAGCTTAAAATGAAGAAATAAGCGTTCTAAAATGCTTTAAAAATTCAAAGACATCTTTCAATGGTTAACTAACGCAAGGCGCAATATCAGACCTTAATATTGACCCATAATATTTAAATTTGACCAGGTATTATATTACAGGGTAATAGTGTACCCTACCACAGGAAATAATTATAGGTCAATTAGGGGGTACACTATGTATATTTTAAATAGTGCATTAAAACAAGGAAATACGAAGACACTTTTCTATGTTAACTAACGGCACGGTATCGGACCTTAACATTGACCTATAATTTTTAAATTGGACCACGTATTATATTACAGGGTAATAGTGTACTCTACCACAGGAAATAATTATAGGTCAATTAGGGGGTACACAGCGTGACCCCAAAGTTTACTATGTATGCCTATGCGAAATAGAGTGTTCTGAGAAGCTTAAAATGAAGAAATAGGCGTTCTAAAATGCTTTAAAAATTCAAAGACATCTTTCAATGGTTAACTAACGCAAGGCGCAATATCAGACCTTAATATTGACCCATATTATTTAAATTGGACCAGGTATTATATTACAGGGTAATAGTGTACCCTACCACAGGAAATAATTATAGGTCAATTAGGGGGTACACTATGTATATTTTAAATAGTGCATTAAAACAAGGAAATACGAAGACACTTTTCTATGTTAACTAACGGCACGGTATCGGACCTTAATATTGACATATACTTTTTAAATTGGACCACGTATTATATTACAGGGTTATAGTGTGCCCTACCACAGGAAATAATTATAGGTCAATTAGGGGGAACACAGCGGGACCCTAAAGTTTACAATGTATGCCTATGCGAAATAAAGTGTTCTGAGAAGCTTAAAATGAGGAAATAAGCGTTCTAAAATGCTTTAAAAATTCAAAGACATTTTTCAATGTTAACTAACGGCACGGTATCAGACCTTAATATTGACCCATATTATTTAAATTGGACCAGGTATTATATTACAGGGTAATAGTGTACCCTACCACAGGAAATAATGATAGGTCAATTAGGGGGTACACTATGTATATTTTAAATAGTGCATTAAAACAAGGAAATTCGAAGACACTTTTCTATGTTAACTAACGGCACGGTATCGGACCTTAATATTGACCTATAATTTATAAATTGGACCACGTATTATATTACAGGGTTATAGTGTACCCTACCACAGGAAATAATTATAGGTCAATTAGGGGGTACACAGCGTGACCCTAAAGTTTACAATGTATGCCTATGCGAAATAAAGTGTTCTGAGAAGCTTAAAATGAGGAAATAAGCGTTCTAAAATGCTTTAAAAATTCAAAGACATTTTTCTATGTTAACTAACGGCACGGTGTCAGACCTTAATATTGACCTATAATTTTTAAATTGGACCACGTATTATATTACAGGGTAATAGTGTACCCTACCACAGGAAATAAATATATGTCATTTAGGGGGGACACAGCGTGACCCTAAATTTTACTATGTATGCCTATGCGATATAGAGTGTTCTGAGAAGCTTAAAATGAAGAAATAAGCGTTCTAAAATGCTTTAAAAATTCAAAGACATCTTTCAATGGTTAACTAACGCAAGGCGCAATATCAGACCTTAATATTGACCCATAATATTTAAATTTGACCAGGTATTATATTACAGGGTAATAGTGTACCCTACCACAGGAAATAATTATAGGTCAATTAGGGGGTACACTATGTATATTTTAAATAGTGCATTAAAACAAGGAAATACGAAGACACTTTTCTATGTTAACTAACGGCACGGTATCGGACCTTAACATTGACCTATAATTTTTAAATTGAACCACGTATTATATTACAGGGTAATAGTGTACCCTACCACAGGAAATAATTATAGGTCAATTAGGGGGTACACAGCGTGACCCCAAAGTTTACTATGTATGCCTATGCGAAATAGAGTGTTCTGAGAAGCTTAAAATGAAGAAATAGGCGTTCTAAAATGCTTTAAAAATTCAAAGACATCTTTCAATGGTTAACTAACGCAAGGCGCAATATCAGACCTTAATATTGACCCATATTATTTAAATTGGACCAGGTATTATATTACAGGGTAATAGTGTACCCTACCACAGGAAATAATTATAGGTCAATTAGGGGGTACACTATGTATATTTTAAATAGTGCATTAAAACAAGGAAATTCGAAGACACTTTTCTATGTTTACTAACGGCACGGTATCGGACCTTAATATTGACCTATAATTTATAAATTGGACCACGTATTATATTACAGGGTTATAGTGTGCCCTACCACAGGAAATAATTATAGGTCAATTAGGGGGTACACAGCGTGACCCTAAAGTTTACAATGTATGCCTATGCGAAAAAAAGTGTTCTGAGAAACTTAAAATGAGGAAATAAGCGTTCTAAAATGCTTTAAAAATTCAAAGACATTTTTCAATGTTAACTAACGGCACGGTGTCAGACCTTAATATTGACCTATAATTTTTAAATTGGACCACGTATTATATTACAGGGTAATAGTGTACCCTACCACAGGAAATAAATATATGTCATTTAGGGGGGACACAGCGTGACCCTAAATTTTACTATGTATGCCTATGCGATATAGAGTGTTCTGAGAAGCTTAAAATGAAGAAATAAGCGTTCTAAAATGCTTTAAAAATTCAAAGACATCTTTCAATGGTTAACTAACGCAAGGCGCAATATCAGACCTTAATATTGACCCATATCATTTAAATTGGACCAGGTATTATATTACAGGGTAATAGTGTACCCTACCACAGGAAATAATTATAGGTCAATTAGGGGGTACACTATGTATATTTTAAATAGTGCATTAAAACAAGGAAAAACGAAGACACTTTTCTATGTTAACTAACGGCACGGTATCGGACCTTAATATTGACCTATAATTTTTAAATTGGACCACGTATTATATCACAGGGTGATAGTGTACCCTACCACAGAAAATAATTATAGGTCAATTAGGGGGTACACAGCGTGACCCTAAAGTTTACTATGTACGCCTATGCGAAATAAGGGGTTCTGAGAAGCTTAAAATGAAGAAATAAGCGTTCTAAAATGCTTTAAAAATTCAAAGACATCTTTCAATGGTTAACTAACGCAAGGCGCGATATCAGACCTTAATATGGAACCATAATATTTAAATTGGACCAGGTATTATATTACAGGGTAATAGTGTACCCTACAACAGGAAATAATTATAGGTCAATTAGGGGGTACACTATGTATATTTAAAATAGTGCATTAAAACAAGGAAATACGAAGACTCTTTTCTATGTTAACTAACGGTAGGGTATCAGACCTTAATATTGACCTAAAATTTTTAAATTGGACCACGTATTATATTACAGGGTAATACTGCACCCTACCACAGGAAATAATTATAGGTTAATTAGGGGGTACACAGCGTGACCCCAAAGTTTACTATGTATGCCTATGCGAAATAGAGTGTTCTGAGAAGCTTAAAATGAAGAAATAAGCTTTCTAAAATGCTTTAAAAATTCAAAGACATCTTTCAATGGTTAACTAACGCAAGGCGCAATATCAGACCTTAATATTGACCCATAATATTTAAATTTGACCAGGTATTATATTACAGGGTAATAGTGTACCCTACCTCAGGAAATAATTATAGGTCAATTAGGGGGTACACTATGTATATTTTAAATAGTGCATTAAAACAAGGAAATACGAAGACACTTTTCTATGTTAACTAACGGCACGGTATCGGACCTTAACATTGACCTATAATTTTTAAATTGGACCACGTATTATATTACAGGGTAATAGTGTACCCTACCACAGGAAATAATTATAGGTCAATTAGGGGGTACACAGCGTGACCCCAAAGTTTACTATGTATGCCTATGCGAAATAGAGTGTTCTGAGAAGCTTAAAATGAAGAAATAGGCGTTCTAAAATGCTTTAAAAATTCAAAGACATCTTTCAATGGTTAACTAACGCAAGGCGCAATATCAGACCTTAATATTGACCCATATTATTTAAATTGGACCAGGTATTATATTACAGGGTAATAGTGTACCCTACCACAGGAAATAATTATAGGTCAATTAGGGGGTACACTATGTATATTTTAAATAGTGCATTAAAACAAGGAAATTCGAAGACACTTTTCTATGTTAACTAACGGCACGGTATCGGACCTTAATATTGACCTATAATTTATAAATTGGACCACGTATTATATTACAGGGTTATAGTGTACCCTACCACAGGAAATAATTATAGGTCAATTAGGGGGTACACAGCGTGACCCTAAAGTTTACAATGTATGCCTATGCGAAATAAAGTGTTCTGAGAAGCTTAAAATGAGGAAATAAGCGTTCTAAAATGCTTTAAAAATTCAAAGACATTTTTCTATGTTAACTAACGGCACGGTGTCGGACCTTAATATTGACCTATAATTTTTAAATTGGACCACGTATTGTATTACATGGTAATAGTGTACCCTACCACAGGAAATAATTATAGGTCAATTAGGGGGTACACAGCGTGACCCTAAAGTTTACTATGTATGCCTATGCGAAATAGAGTGTTCTGAGAAGCTTAAAATGAAGAAATAAGCGTTCTAAAATGCTTTAAAAATTCAAAGACATCTTTCAATGGTTAACTAACGCAAGGC
This sequence comes from Parasteatoda tepidariorum, assembly GCF_982258835.1. Classification (NCBI taxonomy): domain Eukaryota; kingdom Metazoa; phylum Arthropoda; class Arachnida; order Araneae; family Theridiidae; genus Parasteatoda; species Parasteatoda tepidariorum. Next base: position 115,677 of record NW_028257398.1, on the reverse strand, counting down.
GCGATATCTGACCTTAATATGGAACCATAATATTTAAATTGGACCAGGTATTATATTTCCGGGTAATAGTGAACCCTACCACAGGAAATAATTATAGGTCATTTAGGGGGTACACAGCGTGACCCTAAAGTTTACTATGTATGCCTATGCGAAATAGAGTGTTTTGAGAAGCTTAAAATTAAGAAATAAGCGTTCTAAAATGCTTTAAAAATTCAAAGACATCTTTCAATGGTTAACTAACGCAAGGCGCGATATCAGACCTTAATATGGAACCATAATATTTAAATTGGAACAGGTATTATATTACAGGGTAAAAGTGTGCCCTACAACAGGAAATAATTATAGGTCAATTAGGGGGTACACTATGTATATTTTAAATAGTGCATTAAAACAAGGAAATTCGAAGACTCTTTTCTATGTTAGCTAACGGTAGGGTATCGGACCTTAATATTGACCTAAAATTTTTAAATTGGACCACGTATTATATTACAGTGTGATAGTGTACCCTACCACAGAAAATAATTATAGGTCAATTAGGGGGTACTCAGCATGACCCTAAAGTTTACTATGTATGCCTATGCGAAATAAAGTGTTCTGAGAAGCTTAAAATGAAGAAATAAGCGTTCTAAAATGCTTTAAAAATTCAAACACATCTTTCAATGGTTACCTAACGCAAGACGCAATATCAGACCTTAATATTGACCCATAATATTTAAATTGGACCAGGTATTATATTACAGGGTAATAGTGTACCCTACCACAGGAAATAATTATAGGTCAATTAGGGGGTACACAGCGTGACCCTAAAGTTTACTATGTATGCCTAAGCGAAATAAAGTGTTCTGAGAAGCTTAAAAGGAGGAAATAAGCGTTCTAAAATGCTTTAAAAATTCAAAGACATTTTTCAATGTTTACTAACGGCACGGTATCGGACCTTAATATTGACCTATAATTTTTAAATTGGACCACGTATTATATTACAGGGTAATAGTGTACCCTACCACAGGAAATAATTATAGGCCATTTAGGGGGTACACAGCGTGACCCCAAAGTTTACTATGTATGCCTATGCGAAATAGAGTGTTCTGAGAAGCTTAAAATGAAGAAATAAGCGTTCTAAAATGCTTTAAAAATTCAAAGACATCTTTCAATGGTTAACTAACGCAAGGCGCGATATCAGACCTTAATATGGAACCATAATATTTAAATTGGACCAGGTATTATATTACAGGGTAATAGTGTACCCTACAACAGGAAATAATTATAGGTCAATTAGGGGGTACACTATGTATATTTTAAATAGTGCAATAAAACAAGGAAATACGAAGACATTTTTCAATGTTAACTAACGGCACGGTATCGGAACTTAATATTGACCTATAATTTTTAAATTGGACCACGTATTATATTACAGGGTAATAGTGTACCCTACCACAGGAAATAATTATAGGCCATTTAGGGGGTACACAGCGTGACCCCAAAGTTTACTATGTATGCCTATGCGAAATAGAGTGTTCTGAGAAGCTTAAAATGAAGAAATAAGCGTTCTAAAATACTTTAAAAATTCAAAGACATCTTTCAATGGTTAACTAACGCAAGGCGCAATATCAGACCTTAATATTGACCCATATTATTTAAATTGGACCAGGTAGTATATTACAGGGTAATAGTGTACCCTACAGCAGGAAATAATTATAGGTCAATTAGGGGGTACACTATGTATATTTTAAATAGTGCATTAAAACAAGGAAATTCGAAGACACTTTTCTATGTTAACTAACGGCACGGTATCGGACCTTAATATTGACCTATAATTTTTAAATTAGACCACGTATTATATTACAGGGTAATAGTGTACCCTACCACAGGAAATAATTATAGGTCAATTAGGGGGTACACAGCGTGAACAAAAAGTTTACTATGTATGCCTATGCGAAATAGAGTGTTCTGAGAAGCTTAAAATGAAGAAATAAGCGTTCTAAAATGCTTTAAAAATTCAAAGACATCTTTCAATGGTTAACTAACGCAAGGCGCGATATCAGACCTTAATATGGAACCATAATATTTAAATTGGACCAGGTATTATATTACAGGGAAATAGTGTACCCTACAACAGGAAATAATTATAGGTCAATTAGGGGGTACACTATGTATATTTTAAATAGTGCATTAAAACAAGGAAATACGAAGATACTTTTCTATGTTAACTAACGGCACGGTATCGGACCTTAATATTGACCTATAATTTTCTAAATTGGACCACGAATTATATTACAGGGTAATAGTGTACCCTACCACAGGAAATAATTATAGGTCAATTAGGGGGTACACAGCGTGACCCTAAAGTTTACTATGTATGACTATGCGAAATAAAGTGTTCTGAGAAGCTTAAAATGAGGAAATAAACGTTCTAAAATGCTTTAAAAATTCAAAGACACTTTTCTGTGTTAATTAACGGCACGGTATCGGACCTTAATATTGACCTATAATTTTTAAATTGGACCACGTATTATATTACAGGGCAATAGTGTACCCTACCACAGGAAATAATTATAGGTCAATTAGGGGGTACACAGCGTGAACCTAAAGTTTACTATGTATGCCTATGCGAAATAGCGTGTTCTGAGAAGCTTAAAATGAAGAAATAAGCGTTCTAAAATGCTTTAAAAATTCAAAGACATCTTTCAATGTTTAACTAACGCAAGGCGCGATATCAGACCTTAATATTGACCCATAATATTTAAATTGGACCAGGTATTATATTACAGGGTAATAGTGTACCCTACCACAGGAAATAATTATAGGTCAATTAGGGGGTACACTATGTATATTTTAAATAGTGCATTAAAACAGGGAAATACGAAGACACTTTTCTATGTTAACTAACGGCACGGTATCGGACCTTAATATTGACCTATAATTTTTAAATTGCTCCACGTATTATATTACAGGGTGATAGTGTACCCTAAAACAGAAAATAATTATAGGTCAATTAGGGGGTACACAGCGGGACCCTAAAGTTTACTATGTATGCCTATGCGAAATAAAGTGTTCTGAGAAGCTTAAAATGAAGAAATAAGCGTTCTAAAATGCTTTAAAAATTCAAAGACATCTTTCAATGGTTAACTAACGCAAGGCGAAAAATCAGACCTTAATATTGACTAATAATATTTAAATTGGACCAGGTATTATATTACAGGGTAATAGTGTACCCTACCACAGGAAATAATTATAGGTCAATTAGGGGGTACACTATGTATATTTTAAATAGTGCATTAAAACAAGGAAATACGAAGACACTTTTCTATGTTAACTAACGGCACGGTATCGGGCTTTAATATTGACCTATAATTTTTAAATTGGACCACGTATTATATTACAGGGTAATAGTGTACCCTACCACAGGAAATAATTATAGGTCATTTAGGGGGTACACAGCATGACCCTAAAGTTTACTATGTATGCCTATGCGAAATAAAGTGTTCTGAGAAGCTTAAAATGAGGAAATAAACGTTCTAAAATGCTTTAAAAATTCAAAGACACTTTTCTATGTTAATAAACGGCACGGTATCGGACCTTAATATTGACCTATAAGTTTTAAATTGGACCACGTATTGTATTACAGGGTAATAGTGTACCCTACCACAGGAAATAATTATAGGTCAATTAGGGGGTACACAGCGTGACCCTAAAGTTTACTATGTATGCCTATGCGAAATAGAGTGTTCTGAGAAGCTTAAAATGAAGAAATAAGCGTTCTAAAATGCTTTAAAAATTCAAAGACATCTTTCAATGGTTAACTAACGCAAGGCGCGATATCAGACCTTAATATGGAACCATAATATTTAAATTGGACCAGGTATTATATTACAGGGTAATAGTGTACCCTACAACAGGAAATAATTATAGGTCAATTAGGGGGTACTCTATGTATATTTTAAATAGTGCATTAAAACAAGGAAATTCGAAGACTCTTTTCTATGTTAACTAACGGTAGGGTATCGGACCTTAATATTGACCTAAAATTTTTAAATTGGAAAACGTATTATATTACAGGGTGATAGTGTACCCTACCACAGAAAATAATTATAGGTCAATTAGGGGGTACACAGCGTGACCCTAATGTTTACTATGTATGCCTATGCGAAATAAAGTGTTCTGAGAAGCTTACAATGAAGAAATAAGCGTTCTAAAATGCTTTAAAAATTCAAAGACATCTTTCAATGGTTAACTAACGCAAGGCGTGATATCAGACCTTAATATAGAACCATAATATTTAAATTGGACCAGGTATTATATTACAGGGTAATAGTGTACCCTACAACAGGAAATAATTATAGGTCAATTAGGGGGTACACTATGTATATTTTAAATAGTGCATTAAAACAAGGAAATTCGAAGACACTTTTCTATGTTAACTAACGGCACGGTATCGGACCTTAATATTGACCTATAATTTTTAAATTGGACCACGTATTATATTTCCGGGTAATAGTGTACCCTACCACAGGAAATAATTATAGGTCATTTAGGGGGTACACAGCGTGACCCTAAAGTTTACTATGTATGCCTATGCGAAATAGAGTGTTCTGAGAAGCTTAAAATTAAGAAATAAGCGTTCTAAAATGCTTTAAAAATTCAAAGACATCTTTCAATGGTTAACTAACGCAAGGCGCGATATCAGACCTTAATATGGAACCATAATATTTAAATTGGACCAGGTATTATATTACAGGGTAAAAGTGTGCCCTACAACAGGAAATAATTATAGGTCAATTAGGGGGTACACTATGTATATTTTAAATAGTGCATTAAAACAAGGAAATTCGAAGACTCTTTTCTATGTTAGCTAACGGTAGGGTATCGGACCTTAATATTGACCTAAAATTTTTAAATTGGACCACGTATTATATTACAGTGTGATAGTGTACCCTACCACAGAAAATAATTATAAGTCAATTAGGGGGTACTCAGCGTGACCCTAAAGTTTACTATGTTTGCCTATGCGAAATAAAGTGTTCTGAGAAGCTTAAAATGAAGAAATATGCGTTCTAAAATGCTTTAAAAATTCAAAGACATCTTTCAATGGTTACCTAACGCAAGGCGCAATATCAGACCTTAATATTGACCCATAATATTTAAATTAGACCAGGTATTATATTACAGGGTAATAGTGTACCCTACCACAGGAAATAATTATAGGTCAATTAGGGGGTACACAGCGTGACCCTAAAGTTTACTATGTATGCCTATGCGAAATAAAGTGTTCTGAGAAGCTTAAAAGGAGGAAATAAGCGTTCTAAAATGCTTTAAAAATTCAAAGACATTTTTCAATGTTTACTAACGGCACGGTATCGGACCTTAATATTGACCTATAATTTTTAAATTGGACCACGTATTATATTACAGGGTAATAGTGTACCCTACCACAGGAAATAATTATAGGCCATTTAGAGGGTACACAGCGTGACCCCAAAGTTTACTATGTATGCCTATGCGAAATAGAGGGTTCTGAGAAGCTTAAAATGAAGAAATAAGCGTTCTAAAATGCTTTAAAAATTCAAAGACATCTTTCAATGGTTAACTAACGCAAGGCACAATATCAGACATTAATATGGAACCATAATATTTAAATTGGACCAGGTATTATATTACAGGGTAATAGTGTACCCTACAACAGGAAATAATTATAGGTCAATTAGGGGGTACACTATGTATATTTTAAATACTGCATTAAAACAAGGAAATACGAAGATACTTTTCTATGTTAACTAACGGCACGGTATCGGACCTTAATATTGACCTATAATTTTCTAAATTGGGCCACGAATTATATTACAGGGTAATAGTGTACCCTACCACAGGAAATAATTATAGGTCAATTAGGGGGTACACAGCGTGAACCTAAAGTTTACTATGTATGCCTATGCGAAATAGCGTGTTCTGAGAAGCTTAAAATGAAGAAATAAGCGTTCTAAAATGCTTTAAAAATTCAAAGACATCTTTCAATGGTTAACTAACGCAAGGCGCGATATCAGACCTTAATATTGACCCATAATATTTAAATTGGACCAGGTATTATATTACAGGGTAATAGTGTACCCTACCACAGGAAATAATTATAGGTCAATTAGGGGGTACACTATGTATATTTTAAATAGTGCATTAAAACAGGGAAATACGAAGACACTTTTCTATGTTAACTAACGGCACGGTATCGGACCTTAATATTGACCTATAATTTTTAAATTGCTCCACGTATTATATTACAGGGTGATAGTGTACCCTAAAACAGAAAATAATTATAGGTCAATTAGGGGGTACACAGCGGGACCCTAAAGTTTACTATGTATGCCTATGCGAAATAGAGTGTTCTGAGAAGCTTAAAATGAAGAAATAGGCGTTCTAAAATGCTTTAAAAATTCAAAGACATCTTTCAATGGTTAACTAACGCAAGGCGCAATATCAGACCTTAATATTGACCCATATTATTTAAATTGGACCAGGTATTGTATTACAGGGTAATAGTGTACCCTACCACAGGAAATAATGATAGGTCAATTAGGGGGTACACTATGTATATTTTAAATAGTGCATTAAAACAAGGAAATTCGAAGACACTTTTCTATGTTAACTAACGGCACGGTATCGGACCTTAATATTGACCTATAATTTATAAATTGGACCACGTATTATATTACAGGGTTATAGTGTACCCTACCACAGGAAATAATTATAGGTCAATTAGGGGGTACACAGCGTGACCCTAAAGTTTACAATGTATGCCTATGCGAAATAAAGTGTTCTGAGAAGCTTAAAATGAGGAAATAAGCGTTCTAAAATGCTTTAAAAATTCAAAGACATTTTTCTATGTTAACTAATGGCACGGTGTCAGACCTTAATATTGACCCATATTATTTAAATTGGACCAGGTATTATATTACAGGGTAATAGTGTACCCTACCACAGGAAATAATGATAGGTCAATTAGGGGGTACACTATGTATATTTTAAATAGTGCATTAAAACAAGGAAATTCGAAGACACTTTTCTATGTTAACTAACGGCACGGTATCGGAATATCTTAATATTGACCTATAATTTATAAATTGGACCACGTATTATATTACAGGGTTATAGTGTACCCTACCACAGGAAATAATTATAGGTCAATTAGGGGGTACACAGCGTGACCCTAAAGTTTACAATGTATGCCTTTGCGAAATAAAGTGTTCTGAGAAGCTTAAAATGAGGAAATAAGCGTTCTAAAATGCTTTAAAAATTCAAAGACATTTTTCTATGTTAACTAACGGCACGGTGTCAGACCTTAATATTGACCTATAATTTTTAAATTGGACCACGTATTATATTACAGGGTAATAGTGTACCCTACCACAGGAAATAAATATATGTCATTTAGGGGGGACACAGCGTGACCCTAAATTTTACTATGTATGCCTATGCGATATAGAGTGTTCTGAGAAGCTTAAAATGAAGAAATAAGCGTTCTAAAATGCTTTAAAAATTCAAAGACATCTTTCAATGGTTAACTAACGCAAGGCGCAATATCAGACCTTAATATTGACCCATAATATTTAAATTTGACCAGGTATTATATTACAGGGTAATAGTGTACCCTACCACAGGAAATAATTATAGGTCAATTAGGGGGTACACTATGTATATTTTAAATAGTGCATTAAAACAAGGAAATACGAAGACACTTTTCTATGTTAACTAACGGCACGGTATCGGACCTTAACATTGACCTATAATTTTTAAATTGAACCACGTATTATATTACAGGGTAATAGTGTACCCTACCACAGGAAATAATTATAGGTCAATTAGGGGGTACACAGCGTGACCCCAAAGTTTACTATGTATGCCTATGCGAAATAGAGTGTTCTGAGAAGCTTAAAATGAAGAAATAGGCGTTCTAAAATGCTTTAAAAATTCAGACATCTTTCAATGGTTAACTAACGCAAGGCGCAATATCAGACCTTAATATTGACCCATATTATTTAAATTGGACCAGGTATTATATTACAGGGTAATAGTGTACCCTACCACAGGAAATAATTATAGGTCAATTAGGGGGTACACTATGTATATTTTAAATAGTGCATTAAAACAAGGAAATTCGAAGACACTTTTCTATGTTTACTAACGGCACGGTATCGGACCTTAATATTGACCTATAATTTATAAATTGGACCACGTATTATATTACAGGGTTATAGTGTGCCCTACCACAGGAAATAATTATAGGTCAATTAGGGGGTACACAGCGTGACCCTAAAGTTTACAATGTATGCCTATGCGAAAAAAAGTGTTCTGAGAAACTTAAAATGAGGAAATAAGCGTTCTAAAATGCTTTAAAAATTCAAAGACATTTTTCAATGTTAACTAACGGCACGGTGTCAGACCTTAATATTGACCTATAATTTTTAAATTGGACCACGTATTATATTACAGGGTAATAGTGTACCCTACCACAGGAAATAAATATATGTCATTTAGGGGGGACACAGCGTGACCCTAAATTTTACTATGTATGCCTATGCGATATAGAGTGTTCTGAGAAGCTTAAAATGAAGAAATAAGCGTTCTAAAATGCTTTAAAAATTCAAAGACATCTTTCAATGGTTAACTAACGCAAGGCGCAATATCAGACCTTAATATTGACCCATATCATTTAAATTGGACCAGGTATTATATTACAGGGTAATAGTGTACCCTACCACAGGAAATAATTATAGGTCAATTAGGGGGTACACTATGTATATTTTAAATAGTGCATTAAAACAAGGAAAAACGAAGACACTTTTCTATGTTAACTAACGGCACGGTATCGGACCTTAATATTGACCTATAATTTTTAAATTGGACCACGTATTATATCACAGGGTGATAGTGTACCCTACCACAGAAAATAATTATAGGTCAATTAGGGGGTACACAGCGTGACCCTAAAGTTTACTATGTACGCCTATGCGAAATAAGGGGTTCTGAGAAGCTTAAAATGAAGAAATAAGCGTTCTAAAATGCTTTAAAAATTCAAAGACATTTTTCAATGGTTAACTAACGCAAGGCGCGATATCAGACCTTAATATGGAACCATAATATTTAAATTGGACCAGGTATTATATTACAGGGTAATAGTGTACCCTACAACAGGAAATAATTATAGGTCAATTAGGGGGTACACTATGTATATTTAAAATAGTGCATTAAAACAAGGAAATACGAAGACTCTTTTCTATGTTAACTAACGGTAGGGTATCAGACCTTAATATTGACCTAAAATTTTTAAATTGGACCACGTATTATATTACAGGGTAATACTGCACCCTACCACAGGAAATAATTATAGGTTAATTAGGGGGTACACAGCGTGACCCCAAAGTTTACTATGTATGCCTATGCGAAATAGAGTGTTCTGAGAAGCTTAAAATGAAGAAATAAGCTTTCTAAAATGCTTTAAAAATTCAAAGACATCTTTCAATGGTTAACTAACGCAAGGCGCAATATCAGACCTTAATATTGACCCATAATATTTAAATTTGACCAGGTATTATATTACAGGGTAATAGTGTACCCTACCTCAGGAAATAATTATAGGTCAATTAGGGGGTACACTATGTATATTTTAAATAGTGCATTAAAACAAGGAAATACGAAGACACTTTTCTATGTTAACTAACGGCACGGTATCGGACCTTAACATTGACCTATAATTTTTAAATTGGACCACGTATTATATTACAGGGTAATAGTGTACCCTACCACAGGAAATAATTATAGGTCAATTAGGGGGTACACAGCGTGACCCCAAAGTTTACTATGTATGCCTATGCGAAATAGAGTGTTCTGAGAAGCTTAAAATGAAGAAATAGGCGTTCTAAAATGCTTTAAAAATTCAAAGACATCTTTCAATGGTTAACTAACGCAAGGCGCAATATCAGACCTTAATATTGACCCATATTATTTAAATTGGACCAGGTATTATATTACAGGGTAATAGTGTACCCTACCACAGGAAATAATTATAGGTCAATTAGGGGGTACACTATGTATATTTTAAATAGTGCATTAAAACAAGGAAATTCGAAGACACTTTTCTATGTTAACTAACGGCACGGTATCGGACCTTAATATTGACCTATAATTTATAAATTGGACCACGTATTATATTACAGGGTTATAGTGTACCCTACCACAGGAAATAATTATAGGTCAATTAGGGGGTACACAGCGTGACCCTAAAGTTTACAATGTATGCCTATGCGAAATAAAGTGTTCTGAGAAGCTTAAAATGAGGAAATAAGCGTTCTAAAATGCTTTAAAAATTCAAAGACATTTTTCTATGTTAACTAACGGCACGGTGTCAGACCTTAATATTGACCTATAATTTTTAAATTGGACCACGTATTATATTACAGGGTAATAGTGTACCCTACCACAGGAAATAAATATATATCATTTAGGGGGGACACAGCGTGACCCTAAATTTTACTATGTATGCCTATGCGATATAGAGTGTTCTGAGAAGCTTAAAATGAAGAAATAAGCGTTCTAAAATGCTTTAAAAATTCAAAGACATCTTTCAATGGTTAACTAACGCAAGGCGCAATATCAGACCTTAATATTGACCCATAATATTTAAATTTGACCAGGTATTATATTACAGGGTAATAGTGTACCCTACCACAGGAAATAATTATAGGTCAATTAGGGGGTACACTATGTATATTTTAAATAGTGCATTAAAACAAGGAAATACGAAGACACTTTTCTATGTTAACTAACGGCACGGTATCGGACCTTAACATTGACCTATAATTTTTAAATTGGACCACGTATTATATTACAGGGTAATAGTGTACCCTACCACAGGAAATAATTATAGGTCAATTAGGGGGTACACAGCGTGACCCCAAAGTTTACTATGTATGCCTATGCGAAATAGAGTGTTCTGAGAAGCTTAAAAGGAAGAAATCGGCGTTCTAAAATGCTTTAAAAATTCAAAGACATCTTTCAATGGTAAACTAACGCAAGGCGCAATATCAGACCTTAATATTGACCCATATTATTTAAATTGGACCAGGTATTATATTACAGGGTAATAGTGTACCCTACCACAGGAAATAATTATAGGTCAATTAGGGGGTACACTATGTATATTTTAAATAGTGCATTAAAACAAGGAAATTCGAAGACACTTTTCTATGTTTACTAACGTCACGGTATCGGACCTTAATATTGACCTATAATTTATAAATTGGAAAACGTATTATATTACAGGGTTATAGTGTGACCTACCACAGGAAATAATTATAGGTCAATTAGGGGGTACACAGCGTGACCCTAAAGTTTACAATGTATGCCTATGCGAAAAAAAGTGTTCTGAGAAGCTTAAAATGAGGAAATAAGCGTTCTAAAATGCTTTAAAAATTCAAAGACATTTTTCAATGTTAACTAACGGCTCGGTGTCAGACCTTAATATTGACCTATAATTTTTAAATTGGACCACGTATTATATTACAGGGTAATAGTGTACCCTACCACAGGAAATAAATATATGTCATTTAGGGGGGACACAGCGTGACCCTAAATTTTACTATGTATGCCTATGCGATATAGAGTGTTCTGAGAAGCTTAAAATGAAGAAATAAGCGTTCTAAAATGCTTTAAAAATTCAAAGACATCTTTCAATGGTTAACTAACGCAAGGCGCAATATCAGACCTTAATATTGACCCATATCATTTAAATTGGACCAGGTATTATATTACAGGGTAATAGTGTACCCTACCACAGGAAATAATTATAGGTCAATTAGGGGGTACACTATGTATATTTTAAATAGTGCATTAAAACAAGGAAAAACGAAGACACTTTTCTATGTTAACTAACGGCACGGTATCGGACCTTAATATTGACCTATAATTTTTAAATTGGACCACGAATTATATTACAGGGTAATAGTGTACCCTACCACAGGAAATAATAATAGGTCATTTAGGGGGTACACAGCGTGACCCTAAAGTTTACTATGTATGCCTATGCAAAATAGAGTGTTCTGAGAAGCTTAAAATGAAGAAATAAGCGTTCTAAAATGCTTTAAAAATTCAAAGACATCTTTCAATGGTTAACTAACGCAAGGCGCGATATCAGACCTTAATATGGAACCATAATATTTAAATTGGACCAGGTATTATAATACAGGGTAATAGTGTACCCTACAACAGGAAATAATTATAGGTCAATTAGGGGATGCACTATGTATATTTTAAATAGTGCATTAAAACAAGGAAATTCGAAGATTCTTTTCTATGTTAACTAACGGTAGGGCATCGGACCTTAATATTGACCCAAAATTTTTAAATTGGACCACGTATTATATTACAGGGTGATAGTGTACCCTACCACAGAAAATAATTATAGGTCAATTAGGGGGTACGCAGCGTGACCCTAAAGTTTACTATGTATGCCTATGCGAAATAAAGTGTTCTGAGAAGCGTAAAATGAAGAAATAAGCGTTCTAAAATGCTTTAAAAATTCAAAGACATCTGTCAATGGTTAACTAACGCAAGGCGCAATATCAGACCTTAATATTGTCCCATAATATTTAAATTGGACCATGTATTATATTACAGGGTAATAGTGTACCCTACCACAGGAAATAATTACAGGTCAATTAGGGGGTACACTATGTATATTTTAAATAGTGCATTGAAACAAGGAAATTCGAAGACACTTTTCTATGTTAACTAACGGCACGGTATCGGACCTTAATATTGAACTAGAATTTTTAAATTGGACCACGTACTATATTATAGGGTAATAGTGTAACCTACCTCAGAAAATAATTATAGGTCAATTAGGGGGTACACAGCGTGACCCTAAAGTTTAATATGTATGCCTATGCGAAATAAAGTGTTCTGAGAATCTTAAACTACAGCTGGACACTACACTGCCCTTATAGACCCTACCAAAGACTTAAGTTCTCAGTAGCGCTTCCGCTCCAATCAGTGGCCAAATATGGCGGACCCTCCATGGCCTTACTGCAGTACGTGTGCGGCTTTATAGCCGCGTTGCGGGAGCCAAAATGGCAGGAAATTACACTGCCCTACTACGACACGCTAGTGCCTTTACTCCTCAGTTGGGCTTCCGCTCTAATCCGTGGCCAAAGATGGCGAACACTACCGCCCCCTAATGCCGCACGTGCACGGCTGTAGTGCCGCGTTGCAGTGGCGAAAATGGCAGGAAACTACACTGCCCAACTACTACACACCAGTGCCTTTACTCCTCAGTTCGGCTTCCGCTCTAAATAGTGGAAAAATATGGCGGACACTATGGCCCTTCAGCGGCACTCGCGCTGCTGTAGAGCCGCGTTTCGGTGGCCCAACATGTCGGACTCTTCCCAGCCCTACTACCACACGCCAGTGCCTTTACTCCTCAGTTCGGCTTCCGCTCTAATCTGTGACCAAAGAAGGCGGACACTCTATGGCATTTCTGCGGCACGTGCGCGGGTGTAGTGCCGCGTTGCTGTAGCTCAAATTGACGGATTCTGCACTGCCCAACTACGACACGACTGTGCCTTTTTTCTTCAGTTAGGCTTCCGCTCCACTCCGTGGCCAAAGATGGCGAACAGTCTATAGCCCTAGTGTGGCACGTCCGCGGCTGTAGTGCCGCGTTGCGGTGGCCCAAAATGTCAGACTCTACACTGCCCTACTACGACAGGCCAGTGCCTTTACTCCTCAGTTGGGCTTCCGCTCTAATCCCAGGCTTAAAAATGGCGAACTCTCCAAGGCCCTAATGCTGCACGTGCACGGCTGTAGTGCCGCGTTGCGGTGGACAAATTGGCAGGAAACTACACTGCCCTATTTCTACACACCAGTGCATTTACTCCTCTGTTCTGCCTCCGCTCTCTTTAGTGACAAAAGAAGGCGTATACTCTATGGCCCTATTGCGGCACATGCGCGGCTGTAGTGTCGCGTTGCGGTGGCCTAAATTGTCGGACTCTACACTGCCCTACTGCGACACACCAGTGCCTTTACTCCTCTGTTCGGCTTCCGCTCTAAATAGTGGAAAAAGATGGCGGACACTCCATGGCCCTTGAGCGGCACGTGCACGGCTGTAGTGCCGCGTTGTAGTGGCCAAAATGGCAGGAAACTACACTGCCCTACAACGAAAAGCCAGTGCCTTTACACCTCAGTTGCGCTTCCACTCTAATCACTGGCCAAAGATTTCGGACACTCCATGGTCCAACTGCGGCACATGCGCAACTGTAGTGCCGCGTTGTGGTGGCCCAAAATAGCGGACACTACACCGCCCTACATGACCCTACCAAAGACATAAGTTCTCAATTGCGCTTCCACACTAAGCATTGGCCAAAGATGGCGGACACTCCATAGCTCTAATGCGGCACGTCCGCGGCTGTAGTGCCGCGTTGCGGTTGCCCAAATTGTCGAACTCATCGCTATCCTACTACTAAACGCCAGTCCCATAACCCCTCAGTTGGGCTTCCGCTCTTATCCGTTGCCAAAGATTGCGGACCCTCCATGGCCCTACTGCGGCACGTGTGCGGCTTTATAGCTGCGTTGCGGGGGCCAAAATGGCAGGAAATTACACTGCTCTACTACGACACGCGAGTGCCTTTACTCCTCAGGTCGGTTTCCGCCCTAATCAGTGACCAAAGATGGCGGACTCTCCGTGGCCCTTCTGCGGCACGTGCACGACTGTAGTGCCGCGTTGCGGTGGCCTAACTTTTCAGTCGCTACACTGCCCTACTACGACACGCCAGTCCCTTTACCCCTCTGTTGGGTTTCCGCTCTAATCCGTAGCCAAAGATTGCGGACACTCCACGGTCCTAATGCTGCACGTGCACGGCTGTATTACCGCGTTGCGGTGGCCAAAATGGCAGGAAACTACACTGCCCTATTTCTACACGCCAGTGCCTTTACTCCTCATTTCGACTTCCGCTCAAATTAAAGAACAAAGAAGGCGGACACTCTATGGCCCTATTGCGGCACATGCGCGGCTGTAGTGCCGCGTTGCGGTGGCCTAAATTGTCGGACTCTACACTGCCCTACTACGACACGAAAGTGCCTTTATTCCTCAGTTGGGCTTCCGCTCTAATCCGTGGCCAAAAAATGGCGAACACTCCAAGGCCCTAATGCGGCACGTGCACGGCTGTAGTGCCACGTTGTGGTGGCCAAAATGGCAGGAAACTACACTGCCCTACAACGAAAAGCCAGTGCCATTACACCTCAGTTGGGCTTCCACTCTAATCAGTGGCCAAAGATTTCGGACACTCCATGGTCCAACTGCGGCACATGCGCAACTGTAGTGCCGCGTTGTGGTGGCCCAAAATAGCGGACACTACACCGCCCTACATGACAATACCAAAGACATAAGTTCTCAATTGCGCTTCCACACTAAGCATCGGCCAAAGATGGCGGACACTCCAAAGCTCTAATGCGGCACGTCCGCGGCTGTAGTGCCGCGTTGCGGTTGCCCAAATTGTCGAACTCATCGCTGTCCTACTACTAAACGCCAGTCCCATAACCCCTCAGTTGGGCTTCCGCTCTTATCCGTTGCCAAAGATTGCGGACCCTCCATGGCCCTACTGCGGCACGTGTGCGGCTTTATAGCTGCGTTGCGGGGGCCAAAATGGCAGGAAATCTCTACGACACGCGAGGTCTACTACGACACGCGAGTGCCTTTACTCCTCAGTTGGGCTTCCGCTCCACTCCGTGGCCAAAGATGGCGAACTGTCTATAGCCCTAGTGTGGCACGTCCGCGGCAGTAGTGCCGCGTTGCGGTGGCCGAAATGGCAGGAAATTACACTGTCCTGTTTCTACACACCAGTGCCTTTACTCCTCAGTTCGGATTCCGCTCTAATTAGTGACCAAAGAAGGCGGACACTCTATGGCCCTATTGCGGCACATGTGCGGCTGTAGTGCCGGGTTGCGGTGAACCAAAATGGTGGACTCTACACAGACCTACTTCGACACGCCAGTGCCTTTACTCCACAGTTGGGCTTCCGCTCTAATCCCAGGCTAAAAAATGGCGAACACTCCAAGGCCCTAATGCTGCACGTGCACGGTTGTAGTGCCGCGTTGCGGTGGCCAAAATGGCAGGAAATTACACTGCCCTATTTCTACACACCAGTGCCTTTACTCCTCAGTTCGGAATCCGCTATAAATAGTGGAAAAATATGGCGGACACTCCATGGCCCTTCAGCGGCACGTGCGCGGCTGTAGTGCCGCGTTGCTGTAGCTCAAATTGTCGGATTCTGCACTGCCCAACTACGACACGACTGTGCCTTTACTCCTCAGTCGGGCTTCCACTCCACTCCGTGGCCAAAGAATGCGAACAGTCTATAGCCCTAGTGTGGCACGTCCGCGGCTGTAGTGCCGCGTTGCGGTGGCCCAAAATGTCGGATTCTACACTGCCCTACTACGACACGGCAGTGCCTTTACTCCTCAGTTGGTCTTCCGCTCTAATCCCAGGCTAAAAAATGGCGAACACTCCAAGGCCCTAATGCTGCACGTGCACGGCTGTAGTGCCGCGTTGCAGTGGCGAAAATGGCAGGAAACTACACTGCCCAACTACTACACGCCAGTGCCATTACTCCTCAGTTCGGCTTCCGCTCTAAATAGTGGGAAAATATGGCGGACACTCTATGGCATTTCTGCGGCACGTGCACGGCTTTAGTGCCGCGTTGCGGTGGCCAAAATGGCAGGAAACTACACTGTCCTATTTCTACACACCAGTGCCTTTACTCCTCAGTAGGGCATCCGCTCTAATCTGTGTCCAAAGAAGGCGGACACTCCATGGTCCAACTGCGGCGCATGGGCAACTGTAGTGCCGCGTTGTGGTGGCCCAAAATAGCGGACACTACACTGCCCTACATGACCCTACCAAAGACTTAAGTTCTCAATTGCGCTTCCACTCTAAGCATTGGCCAAAAATAGGCGGACACTCCACAGCTCTAATGCGGCACGTCTGCGGATGTAGTGCCGTGTTGCGGTAGCCCAAATTGTCTAACTCTTCGCTGCCCTACTACGACACGCCAGTCCCATAACCCCTCATTTGGGATAACGCTCTTATCCGTTGCCAAAGATTGCGGACACTCCACGCTCCTATTGCGGCTTGTGCACAGCTGTAGTGCCGCGTTGCAGTGGCCAAAATGGCGGAAACTACTCTGCCCTACTACGACACGCGAGAGCCTTTACTCCTCAGGTCGGCTTCCGCCCTAATCAGTGACCAAAGATGACGGACCCTCCTTTTCCCTTCTGCGACACGTGCACGACTGTAGTGCCGTGTTGCGGTTGCCCAACTTGTCGGTCGCTACACTGCCCGACTACAACACGCCAGTGCTTTGATTCCACAGTTCTGCTTCCGCTCTAATCAGGAGCCAAAGAAGGCGGACAGTCTATAGCCCTTTTGCGGCACGTCCACGGCTGAATGTGCCAAGTTGCGATTGCCCAAAATGGTGGACACTACACTGCCCTTCGAGACCCTACCAAAGACTTAAGTTCTCAGTAGCGCTTCCGCTCTTATCAGTGGCCAAATATGGGCCATAAAGTGTCCGCCTTCCTTGGACACTACTTATAGCGGAAGCCGAACTGAGGAGTAAAGGCACTGGTGTGTAGAAATAGGGCAGTGTAGTTTCCTGCCATTTTGGCCACCGAAACGCGGCACTACAGCCGTGCGAGTGCCGCTGAAGGGCCATGGAGTGTCCGCCATATTTGGCCACGGAGTGGTGCGGAAGCCCAACTGAGGAGTAAAGGCACTGTCGTGTCGTAGTTGGGCAGTGCAGAATCCGACATTTTGGAATACCGCAAAGCGGCACTACAGCCGCGCACGTGCCGCAGAAATGCCATAGAGTGTCCGCCTTCTTTCGTCACAGATTAGAGCGGAAGCCGAACTGAGGAGTAATGGCACTGGCGTGTAGTAGTTGGGCAGTGTAGAGTCCGAAATTTTGGGCCACTGCAACGCGACACAATAGCCGCGCATGTGCCGCAATAGGGCCATAGAGTGTCCGCCTTCTTTGTTCACTAATTTGAGCGGAAGTCGAACTGAGGAGTAAAGGCACTGGCGTGTAGTAGTTGGGCAGTGTAGTTTCCTGCCATTTTCGCCACTGCAACGCGGCACTACAGCCGTGCACGTGCGGCAATAGGGGGCGTTAGTGTTCGCCATCTTTGGCCACGGATTAGAGCGGAAGCCCAACTGAGGAGTAAAGGCACTGGCGTGTCGTAGTAGGGCAGTGTAATTTCCTGCCATTTTGGCCCCCGATACGCGGCGCTACAGCCGTGCACGTGCCGCTGAAGGGCCATGGAGTGTCCGCCAACTTTTTCCACTATTTAGAGCGGAAGCCGATCAGAGAGTAAAGGCACTGGTGTGTCGTAGTAGGGCAGTGTAGAGTCCGACAATTTAGGCCCCCGCAACGCGGCACTACAGCCGCGCATGTGCCGCAATAGGGCCATAGAGTGTCCGCCTTCTTTGTTCACTAATTTGAGCGGAAGTCGAACTGAGGAGTAAAGGCACTGGCGTGTATAAATAGGGCAGTATTGTTTCCTGCCATTTTGGCCACCGCAACGCGGTAATTTAGCCGTGCACGTGCAGCATTAGGACCGTGGAGTGTCCGCCATCTTTGGCCACTGATTAGAGCGGAAGCGCAACTGAGAACTTAAGTCTTTGATAGGGTCTTGTAGGGCAGTGTAGAGTCCGACATTTTGGACCCCGCATCGCGGCACTACAGCCGCTGACGTGCCACACTAGGGCTATAGACTGTTCGCCATCTTTGGCCACTATTTAGAGCGAAATCCGAGCTGAGGAGAAAAGGCACTGGCGTGCAGTAGTAGGGCAGTGTAGCTTCCTGACATTTTGGCCTACGCAACGTGGCTATAAAGCCGCACACGTGGCGCAGTAGGGCCATGGAGGCTCCGCCAACTTTGGCCACGGATTAGAGCGGAAGCGCAACTGAGGAGTGAAGGCACAGGCGTGGCGCAACTGAGAACTTAAGTCTTTGGTAGGGTCTTGTAGGGCGTAGTAGTTTCCTGTCATTTTGGCCATCGCAACGCGGTGCTACAGCCGTGCACGTGCAGCATTAGGACAGTGGAGCGTCCGCCATCTTTTTCCACTATTTAGAGCGGAAGCCGAACGGAGGAGTAAAGGCACTGGTGTGTCGTAGTAGAGCAGTGTAGAGTCCGACATTTTGGACTACCACAAAGCGGCACTACAGCCGCGCACGTGCCGCAGAAATGCCATAGAGTGTCCGCCTTCTTTGTTCACTAATTTGACGGAAGTCGAACTGAGGAATAAAGGTACTGGCGTGTAGAAATAGGGCAGTATTGTTTCCTGCCATTTTGGCCACCGCAACGCGGTAATACAGCCGTGCACGTGCAGCATTAGGATGGTGGAGTGTCCGCCATCTTTGGCCACTGATTAGAGCGGAAGCGCAACTGAGAACTTAAGTCTTTGGTAGGGTCTTGTAGGGCAGTGTAGAGTCCGACATTTTGGACCCCGCATCGCGGCACTACAGCCGCTGACGTGCCACACTAGGGCTATAGACTGTTCGCCATCTTTGGCCACGGAGTGGAGCGGAAGCCCAACTGAGGAGTAAAGGCACAGTCGTGTCGTAGTTGGGCATTGCAGAATCCGTCAATTTGAGCTACAGCAACGCGGCACTACAGCCGCGCACGTGCCGCAGAAATGCCATAGAGTGTCCGCCTTCTTTGGTCACAGATTAGAGCGGAAGCCGAACTGAGGAGTAAAGGCACAGGCGTGTGGTAGTAGGGCTGGGAAGAGTCCGACATGTTGGGCCACCGAAACGCGGATCTACAGCCGCGCGAGTGCCGCTGAAGGGCCGTGGAGTGTCCGCCATATTTTTCCACTATTTAGAGCGGAAGCCGAACTGAGGAGTAAAGGCACTGGCGTGTAGTAGTTGGGCAGTGTAGTTTCCTGCCATTTTCGCCACTGCAACGCGGCACTACAGCCTTGCACGTGCGGCATTAGGGGGCGGTAGTGTTCGCCATCTTTGGCCACGGATTAGAGCGGAAGCCCAACTGAGGAGTAAAGGCACTGGCGTGTCGTAGTAGGGCAGTGTAATTTCCTGCCATTTTGGCCCCCGCAACGCGGCTATAAAGCCGCACACGTGCCGCAGTAGGGCCATGGAGGGTCCGCCATATTTGGCCACTGTTTAGAGATGAAGCGCTACTGAGAACTTAAGTCTTTGGTAGGGTCTTGTAGGGCAGTGTAGAGTCCCACATTTTGGACCCCGCATTGCGGCACTACAGCCGCTGACGTGCCACACTAGGGCTATAGACTGTTCGCCATCTTTGGCCACTATTTAGAGCGGAATCCGAGCTGAGGAGTAAAGGCACTGGCGTGCAGTAGTAGGGCAGTGTAGTTTCCTGCCATTTTCGATACTGCAACACGGCACTACAGCCGTGCACGTGCCGCATTAGGGAGCGGGAGTGTTCGCCATCTTTGGCCACGGATTAGAGCGGTAGCCCAACTGAGGAGTAACGGCTCTGGCGTGTCGTAGTTGGGCAGTGTAGCTTCCTGACATTTTGGCCTACGCAACGTGGCTATAAATCCGCACACGTGGCGCAGTAGGGCTATAAAGTGTCCGCCTTCCTTGGACACTAATTATAGCGGAAGCCGAACTGAGGAGTAAAGGCACTGGTGTGTAGAAATAGGGCAGTGTAGTTTCCTGCCATTTTGGCCACCGCAACGCAGCACTACAGCCGTGCACGAGCCGCAGAAATGCCATAGAGTGTCTGCCTTCTTTGGTCACAGATTAGAGCGGAGGCCGAACTGAGGAGTAAAGGCACAGGCGTGTCGTAGTAGGGCAGTGTAGAGTCCGACATTTTGGGCCACCGCAACGCGGCACTACAGCCGCGGACCTGCTGCTCTAGGGCCATAGACTGTTCGCCATCTTTGGCCACGGAGTGGTGCGGAAGCCCAACTGAGGGGTAAAGGCACTGTCGTGTCGTATTTGGGCAGTGCAGAATCCGACATTTTGGACTACCGCAAAGCGGCACTACAGCCGCGCACGTGCCGCAGAAATGCCTTAGAGTGTCCGCCTTCTTTCGTCAAAGATTAGAGCGGAAGCCGAACTGAGGAGTAAAGGCACCGGCGTGTGGTAGTAGGGCAGGGAAGAGTCCGACATGTTGGTCCACCGAAACGCGGCGCTACAGCCGTGCGAGTGCCGCTGAAGGGCCATGGAGTGTCCGCCATATTTTTCCACTATTTAGAGCGGAAGCCGAACGGAGGAGTAATGGCACTGGCGTGTAGTAGTTGGGCATTGTAGAGTCCGAAATTTTGGGCCGCTGCAACGCGACACAATAGCCGCGCATGTGCCGCAATAGGGCCATAGAGTGTCTGCCTTCTTTGTTCACTAATTTGACGGAAGTCGAACTGAGGAATAAAGGTACTGGCGTGTAGAAATAGGGCAGTATTGTTTCCTGCCATTTTGGCCACCGCAACGCGGTAATACAGCCGTGCACGTGCAGCATTAGGACCGTGGAATGTCCGCCATCTTTGGCCACTGATTAGAGCGGAAGCGCAACTGAGAACTTATATCTTTGGTAGGGTCTTGTAGGGCAGTGTAGAGTCCGACATTTTGGTCCCCGCATCGCGGCACTACTGCCGCGCATGTGCCGCAATAGGCCCATAAAGCGTCCGCCTTCCTTGGACACTAATTATAGCGGAAGCCGAACTGAGGAGTAAAGGCACTGGTGTGTAGAAATAGGGCAGTGTAGTTTCCTGCCATTTTGGCCACCGAAACGCGGCACTACAGCCGTGCGAGTGCCGCTGAAGGGCCATGGAGTGTCCGCCATATTTGGCCACGGAGTGGTGTGGAGGCCCAACTGAGGAGTAAAGGCACTGTCGTGTCGTAGTTGGGCAGTGCAGAATCCGACATTTTGGACTACCGCAAAGCGGCACTACAGCCGCGCACGTGCCGCAGAAATGCCATAGAGTGTCCGCCTTCTTTCGTCACAGATTAGAGCGGAAGCCGATCTGAGGAGTAATGGCACTGGCGTGTAGTAGTTGGGCAGTGTAGAGTCCGAAATTTTGGGCCACTGCAACGCGACACAATAGCCGCGCATGTGCCGCAATAGGGCCATAGAGTGTCCGCCTTCTTTGTTCACTAATTTGACGGAAGTCGAACTGAGGAATAAAGGTACTGGCGTGTAGAAATAGGGCAGTATAGTTTCCTGCCATTTTGGCCACCGCAACGCGGTAATACAGCCGTGCACGTGCAGCATTAGGACCGTGGACTGTCCGCAATCTTTGGCCACTGATTAGAGCGGAAGCGCAACTGAGAACTTAAGTCTTTGGTAGGGTTTTGTAGGGCAGTGTAGAGTCCGACATTTTGGACACCGCAACGCGGCACTACAGCCGCGGACGTGCCGCACTAGGGCTATAGACTGTTCGCCTTTTTGGCCACTGATTAGAGCGGAAGCCCAACTGAGGAGTAAAGGCACTGGCGTGTCGTAGTAGGGCAGTGTAGAGTCCGACATTTTGGGCAATCGCAACTTGGCACATTCAGCCGAGGACGTGCTGCAGAAGGGCTATAGACTGTCCGCCATCTTTGGCCACTGATTAGAGCGGAAGCCGAACTGTGGAGTAAATGTAATGGCGTCTAGCAGTTGGGCAGTGTAGTTTCCTGCCTTTCTCGCCACTGCAACGCAGCACTACAGCCGTGCACGTGCCGCAGTAGGGCTATAGACAGTCCGCAATCTTTGGCCACTGATTAGAGCAGAAGTCGAACTGAGGAGTAAAGTCACTGGCGTGTCGTAGTCGGGCAGTGTAGCGTCCGACATGTTGGGCCACCGCAACGCGTCACTAAAGCCGCGTACGTGCCGCAGTAGGACCATGGAGTGCCCGCCATATTTTTCCACTATTTAGAGCGGAAGCCGAACTGAGGAGTGAAGGCACTGGCGTGTCGTAGTCGGGCAGTGTAGCGTCAGACATGCTAGGCCACCGCATCGCGTCACTACAGCCGCGCACGAGCCGCAGGAGGACCATGGAGTGTCCGCTATATTTTTCCACTATTTAGAGCGGAAGCCGAACTGAGGAGTAAATTCACTGGCGTGTCGTAGTAGGTCTGTGTAGATTCCACCATTTCGGTTCACCGCAACGCGGCACTACAGCCGCGCATGTGCCGCAATAGGGCCATGAGTGTCCGCCTTCCTTGGTCACTAATTAGAGCGGAAGCCGAACTGAGGAGTAATGGCACTGGCTGTAATAGTTGGGCAGTGTAGTTTCCTGCCATTTTCGCCTCTGCAACGCGGCACTACAGCCATGCACGTGCAGCATTAGGGCCTTGGAGTGTTCGCCATTTTTTAGCCTGGGATTAGAGCGGAAGACCAACTGAGGAGTAAAGGCACTGGCGTGTCGTAGTAGGGCTGTGTAGAGTCCAACATTTTGGGCCACTGCAACGCGGCAGTACAGCCGCGGACGTGCCACACTAGGGCTATAGACTGTTCGCCATATTTGGCCACTGTTTAGAGCGGAAGCGCTACTGAGAACTTAAGTCTTTGGTAGGGTCTAGAAGGGCAGTGTAGTGTCCACCAATTTGGGCAATCGCAACTTGGCACATTCAGCCGTTGACGTGCCGCAGAAGGGCTATAGACTGTCCGCCATCTTTGGCTCGTGATTAGAGCGGAAGCAGAACTGTGGAGTAAAGGCACTGGCGTGTTGTAGTCAGGCAGTGTAGCGACTGAAATGTTGGGCCACCGCAACGCGGCACTACAGTCGTGCACGTGCCGCAGAAGGGCCACGGAGAGTCCGCAATCTTTGGCAACGGATAAGAGCGGAAGCCCATCTGAGGGGTTATGGGACTGGCGTTTAGTAGTAGGATAGCGATGAGTTCGACAATTTGGGCAACCGCAACGCGGCACTACAGCCGCGGACGTGCCGCATTAGAGCTATGGAGTGTCCGCCATCTTTGGCCAATGCTTAGTGTGGAAGCGCAATTGAGAACTTATGTCTTTGGTAGGGTCATGTAGGGCGGTGTAGTGTCCGCTATTTTGGGCCACCACAACGCGGCACTACAGTTGCGCATGTGCCGCAATAGAGCCATAGAGTGTCCGCCTTCTTTGTTCACTAATTTCAGCGGAAGTCGAACTGAGGAGTAAAGGCACTGGCGTGTAGAAATAGGGCAGTGTAGTTTCCTGCCATTTTGGCCAGCGCAACGCGGTAATACAGCCGTGCACGTGCAGCATTAGGACCGTGGAGTGTCCGCAATCTTTGGCTACGGATTAGAGCGGAAACCCAACAGAGGGGTAAAGGGACTGGCGTGTCGTAGTAGGGCAGTGTAGAGTCCGACATTTTGGACACCGCAACGCGGCACTACAGCCGCGAACGTGCCGCAGTAGAGCTATGGAGTGTCCACCATCTTTGACCACTGATTAGAGTGGAAGCGCAACTGAGAACTTAAGTCTTTGGTAGGGTCTTGTAGTTCAGTGTAGTGTCCGCTATTTTGGGCCACCACAACGCGGCACTACAGCCGCGAACGTGCCGCACTAGGGCTATAAACTGTTCGCCATCTTTGGAAACTAATTAGAGCTGAAGCCCAACTGTGGAGTAAAGGCACTGGCGTTTTGTAGTCGGACTGTGTAGAGTTCAACAAGTTGGGCCACCTCAACGTGGCACTACAGCCGTGCACGTGCCGCTGAAGGCCCATAGAGTGTACGCCTTCTTTGGTCACTAAAGAGAGCGGAGGCAGAACAGAGGAGTAAATGCACTGGTGTGTAGAAATAGGGCAGTGTAGTTTCCTGCCAATTTGTCCACCGCAACGCGGCACTA
Source organism: Parasteatoda tepidariorum (assembly GCF_982258835.1). Taxonomy (NCBI): domain Eukaryota; kingdom Metazoa; phylum Arthropoda; class Arachnida; order Araneae; family Theridiidae; genus Parasteatoda; species Parasteatoda tepidariorum. The sequence continues at coordinate 90,842 of NW_028257398.1, read as the reverse complement.
CAGCCGTGCACGTGCAGCATTAGGGCCTTGGAGAGTTCGCAATTTTTTAGCCTGGGATTAGAGCGGAAGCCCAACTGAGGAGTAAAGGCACTGGCCTGTCGTAGTAGGGCAGTGTAGAGTCTGACATTTTGGGCCACCGCAACGCGGCACTACAGCCGCGGGCGTGCCGCTCTAGGGCTATAGACTGTTCGCCATCTTTGGCCACGGAGTGGAGCGGAAGCCCATCTGAGGAGTAAAGGCACTGGCGTGTCGTAGTAGGGCAGTGCAGAATCCGACATTTTGGGCTACCGCAACGTTGCACTACAGCCGCGCACGTGCCGCAGGATTGCCATAGAGTGTCCGCCTTCTTTGGTCACAGATTAGAGCGGAAGCCGAACTGAGGAGTAAAGGCACTGGTGTGTAGAAATAGGGCAGTGTAGTTTCCTGCCATTTTTGCCACCGCAACGCGGCACTAAAGCCGTGCACGTGCCGCAGAAATGCCATAGAATGTCCGCCATATTTTTCAACTATTTAGAGCGGAGGCCGAACTGAGGAGTAATGGCACTGGCGTGTAGTAGTTGGGCAGTGTAGTTTCCTGCCATTTTCGCCACTGCAACGCGGCACTACAGCCGTGCACGTGCAGGATTAGGGCCTTGGAGTGTTCGCCATTTTTTAGCATGGGATTAGAGCGGAAGACCATCTGAGGAGTAAAGGCACTGGCGTGTCGTTGTTGGGCAGTGCAGAATCCGACAATTTGAGCTACAGCAACGCGGCACTACAGCCGCGCACGTGCCGCTGAAGGGCCATGGAGTGTCCGCCATATTTTTCCACTATTTATAGCGGAAGCCGAACTGAGGAGTAAAGGCACTGGCGTGTAGTAGTAGGGCAGTGTAATTTCCTGCCATTTCGGTCCCCGCAACGCGGCTATAAAGCCGCACACGTGTCGCAGTAGGGCCATGAAGTGTCTGCCATATTTGGCCACTGATTAGAGCGGAAGCGCTACTGAGAACTTAAGTCTTTGGTAGGGTCTAGAAGGGCAGTGTAGTGTCCACCATTTTGGGCAATCGCAACTTGGCATATTCAGCCGTGGACGTGCCGCAGAAGGGCTATAGACTGTCCGCCATCTTTGGCTCCTGATTAGAGCGGAAGCAGAACTGTGGAGTAAAGGCACTGGCGTGTTGTAGTCAGGCAGTATAGCGACCGACAAGTTGGGCCACCGCAACGCGGCACTACAGTCGTGCACGTGCCGCAGAAAGGCCATGGAGAGTCCGCCATCTTTGGTCACTGATTAGGGCGGAAGCCGACCTGAGAAGTAAAGGCACTCGCGTGTCGTAGCAGGGCAGTGTAATTTCCTGCCAATTTGGCCACCGCAACGCGGCACTACAGCCGTGCAAGTGCAGCATTAGGGTCTTGGAGAGTTCGCCATTTTTTAGCATGGGATTAGAGCGGAAGCCCAACTGAGGAGTAAAGGCACTGGCGTGTCGTAGTAGGGCAGTGTAGAGTCTGACATTTTGGGCCACCGCAACGCGGCACTACAGCCGCGGGCGTGCCGGTCAAGGGGTATAGACTGTTCGCCATCTTTGGCCACGGAGTGGAGCGGAAGCCGAACTGAGGAGCAAAGGCACTGGCGTGTAGAAACAGGGCAGCGTAGTTTCCTGCCATTTTGGCCACCGCAACGCGGCACTAAAGCCGTGCACATGCCGCAGAAATGCCATAGAGTGTCCGCCATAATTTTCCACTATTTAGAGCGGAAGCCGAACTGAGGAGTAATGGCACTGGCGTGTAGTAGTTGGGAGTGTAGTTTCCTGCCATTTTCGCCACTGCAACGCGGCACTACAGCCGTGCACGTGCAGCATTAGGGCCTTGGAGTGTTCGCCATCTGCCACACTAGGGCTATAGACTGTTCGCCATCATTGGCCACGGAGTGGAGCGGAAGCCCATCTGAGGAGTAAAGGCACTGTCGTGTCGCAGTTGGGCTGCGCTGAATCCGACAATTTGGGCTACCGCTACTCGGCACTACTGCCGCGCACGTGCCGCAGAAATGCCATAGAGTGTCCGCCTTCTTTGGTCACAGATTAGAGCGGAAGCCGAACTGAGGAGTAAAGGCACAGGCGTGTGGTCGTAGGGCTGGGAAGAGTCCGACATGTTGGGCCACCGAAACGCGGCATTTCAGCCGCGCGAGCGCCGCTGAAGGGCCATGGAGTGTCCGCCTTCTTTGGTCACAGATTAGAGCGGAAGCCGAACAGAGGAGTAAAGGCACAGGCGTGTGGTCGTAGGGCTGGGAAGAGTCCGACATGTTGGGCCACCGAAACGCGGCATTTCAGCCGCGCGAGCGCCGCTGAAGGGCCATGGAGTGTCCGCCATATTTTTCCACTATTTAGAGCGGAAGCCGAACTGAGGAGTAAAGGCACTGGCGTGTAGTAGTTGGGCAGTGTAGTTACCTGCCATTTTCGCCACTGCAACGCGGCACTACAGCCGTGCACGTGCGGCATTAGGGGGCGGTAGTGTTCGCCATCTTTGGCCACGGATTAGAGCGGAAGCCCTTCTGAGGAGTAACGGCACTGGCGTGTCGTAGTAGGGCCGTGTAATTTCCTGCCATTTTGGCCCCCGCAAACGCTGCTATAAAGCCGCAAAGGTGCCGAAGTAGGGCCATGGAGGGTCCGCCATATTTGGCCACTGATAAGAGCGGAAGCGCTACTGAGAACTTAAGTCTTTGGTAGGGTCTCGAAGGGCAGTGTAGTGTCCACCATTTTGGGCAATCGCAACTTGGCACATTCAGCCGTGGACGTGCCGCAAAAGGGCTATAGACTGTCCGCCTTCTTTGGCTCCTGATTAGAGCGGAAGCAGAACTGTGGAATCAAAGCACTGGCGTGTTGTAGTCGGGCAGTGTAGCGACCGACAAGTTGGGCAACCGCAACGCGGCACTACAGTCGTGCACGTGTCGCAGAAGGGAAAAGGAGGGTCCGTCATCTTTGGTCACTGATTAGGGCGGAATCCGACCTGAGGAGTAAAGGCTCTCGCGTGTCGTAGTAGGGCAGAGTAGTTTCCGCCATTTTGGCCACTGCAAAGCGGCACTACAGCTGTGCACAAGCCGCAATAGGAGCGTGGAGTGTCCGCAATCTTTGGCAACGGATAAGAGCGTTATCCCAAATGAGGGGTTATGGGACTGGCGTGTCGTAGTAGGGCAGCGAAGAGTTAGACAATTTGGGCTACCGCAACACGGCTCTACATCTGCGGACGTGCCGCATTAGAGCTGTGGAGTGTCCGCCTATTTTTGGCCAATGCTTAGAGTGGAAGCGCAATTGAGAACTTAAGTCTTTGGTAGGGTCATGTAGGGCAGTGTAGTGTCCGCTATTTTGGGCCACCACAACGCGGCACTACAGTTGCCCATGCGCCGCAGTTGGACCATGGAGTGTCCGCCTTCTTTGGACACAGATTAGAGCGGATGTCCTACTGAGGAGTAAAGGCACAGTCGTGTCGTAGTTGGGCAGTGCAGAATCCGACAATTTGAGCTACAGCAACGCGGCACTACAGCCGCGCACGTGCCGCTGAAGGGCCATGGAGTGTCCGCCATATTTTTCCACTATTTATAGCGGATTCCGAACTGAGGAGTAAAGGCACTGGTGTGTAGAAATAGGGCAGTGTAATTTCCTGCCATTTTGGCCACCGCAACGCGGCACTACAACCGTGCACGTGCAGCATTAGGGCCTTGGAGTGTTCGCCATTTTTTAGCCTGGGATTAGAGCGGAAGCCCAACTGTGGAGTAAAGGCACTGGCGTGTCGAAGTAGGTCTGTGTAGAGTCCACCATTTTGGTTCACCGCAACCCGGCATTACAGCCGCACATGTGCCGCAATAGGGCCATAGAGTGTCCGCCTTCTTTGGTCACTAATTAGAGCGGAAGTCGAACTGAGGAGTAAAGGCACTGCGTGTATAAATAGGGCAGTATTGTTTCCTGCCATTTTGGCCACCGCAACGCGGTAATTTAGCCGTGCACGTGCAGCATTAGGACCGTGGAGTGTCCGCCATCTTTGGCCACTGATTAGAGCGGAAGCGCAACTGAGAACTTAAGTCTTTGATAGGGTCTTGTAGGGCAGTGTAGAGTCCGACATTTTGGACCCCGCATCGCGGCACTACAGCCGCTGACGTGGCACACTAGGGCTATAGACTGTTCGCCATCTTTGGCCACTATTTAGAGCGAAATCCGAGCTGAGGAGAAAAGGCACTGGCGTGCAGTAGTAGGGCAGTGTAGCTTTCTGACATTTTGGCCTACGGAACGTGGCTATAAAGCCGCACACGTGGCGCAGTAGGGCCATGGAGGCTCCGCCAACTTTGGCCACGGATTAGAACGGAAGCGCAACTGAGGAGTGAAGGCACAGGCGTGGCGCAACTGAGAACGTAAGTCTTTGGTAGGGTCTTGTAGGGCGTAGTAGTTTCCTGTCATTTTGGCCATCGCAACGCGGTGCTACAGCCGTGCTGCACGTGCAGCATTAGGACAGTGGAGCGTCCGCCATCTTTTTCCACTATTTAGAGCGGAAGCCGAACGGAGGAGTAAAGGCACTGGGTGTGTCGTAGTAGAGCAGTGTAGAGTCCGACATTTTGGACTACCGCAAAGCGGCACTACAGCCGCGCACGTGCCGCAGAAATGCCATAGAGTGTCCGCCTTCTTTGTTCACTAATTTGACGGAAGTCGAACTGAGGAATAAAGGTACTGGCGTGTAGAAATAGGGCAGTATTGTTTCCTGCCATTTTGGCCACCGCAACGCGGTAATACAGCCGTGCACGTGCAGCATTAGGACCGTGGAGTGTCCGCCATCTTTGGCCACTGATTAGAGCGGAAGCGCAACTGAGAACTTAAGTCTTTGGTAGGGTCTTGTAGGGCAGTGTAGAGTCCGACATTTTGGGACCCCGCATCGCGGCACTACAGCCGCTGACGTGCCACACTAGGGCTATAGACTGTTCGCCATCTTTGGCCACGGAGTGGAGCGGAAGCCCAACTGAGGAGTAAAGGCACAGTCGTGTCGTAGTTGGGCATTGCAGAATCCGTCAATTTGAGCTACAGCAACGCGGCACTACAGCCGCGCACGTGCCGCAGAAATGCCATAGAGTGTCCGCCTTCTTTGGTCACAGATTAGAGCGGAAGCCGAACTGAGGAGTAAAGGCACAGGCGTGTGGTAGTAGGGCTGGGAAGAGTCCGACATGTTGGGCCACCGAAACGCGGCATTTCAGCCGCGCGAGCGCCGCTGAAGGGCCATGGAGTGTCCGCCATATTTTTCCACTATTTAGAGCGGAAGCCGAACTGAGGAGTAAAGGCACTGCCGTGTAGTAGTTGGGCAGTGTAGTTTCCTGCCATTATCGCCACTGCAACGCGGCACTACAGCCGTGCACGTGCGGCATTAGGGGGCGGTAGTGTTCGCCATCTTTGGCCACGGATTAGAGCGGAAGCCCTTCTGAGGAGTACAACACTGGCGTGTCGTAGTAGGGCCGTGTAATTTCCTGCCATTTTGGCCCCCGCAAACGCTGCTATAAAGCCGCACACGTGCCGAAGTAGGGCCATGGAGGGTCCGCCATATTTGGCCACTGATAAGAGCGGAAGCGCTACTGAGAACTTAAGTCTTTGGTAGGGTCTCGAAGGGCAGTGTAGTGTCCACCATTTTGGGCAATCGCAACTTGGCACATTCAGCCGTGGACGTGCCGCAAAAGGGCTATAGACTGTCCGCCTTCTTTGGCTCCTGATTAGAGCGGAAGCAGAACTGTGGAATCAAAGCACTGGCGTGTTTGTAGTCGGGCAGTGTAGCGACCGACAAGTTGGGCAACCGCAACGCGGCACTACAGTCGTGCACGTGTCGCAGAAGGGAAAAGGAGGGTCCGTCATCTTTGGTCACTGATTAGGGCGGAATCCGACCTGAGGAGTAAAGGCTCTCGCGTGTCGTAGTAGGGCAGAGTAGTTTCCGCCATTTTGGCCACTGCAACGCGGCACTACAGCTGTGCACAAGCCGCAATAGGAGCGTGGAGTGTCCGCAATCTTTGGCAACGGATAAGAGCGTTATCCCAAATGAGGGGTTATGGGACTGGCGTGTCGTAGTAGGGCAGCGAAGAGTTAGACAATTTGGGCTACCGCAACACGGCACTACATCCGCGGACGTGCCGCATTAGAGCTGTGGAGTGTCCGCCTATTTTTGGCCAATGCTTAGAGTGGAAGCGCAATTGAGAACTTAAGTCTTTGGTAGGGTCATGTAGGGCAGTGTAGTGTCCGCTATTTTGGGCCACCACAACGCGGCACTACAGTTGCCCATGCGCCGCAGTTGGACCATGGAGTGTCCGCCTTCTTTGGACACAGATTAGAGCGGATGCCCTACTGAGGAGTAAAGGCACAGTCGTGTCGTAGTTGGGCAGTGCAGAATCCGACAATTTGAGCTACAGCAACGCGGCACTACGGCCGCGCACGTGCCGCTGAAGGGCCATGGAGTGTCCGCCATATTTTTCCACTATTTATAGCGGATTCCGAACTGAGGAGTAAAGGCACTGGTGTGTAGAAATAGGGCAGTGTAATTTCCTGCCATTTTGGCCACCGCAACGCGGCACTACAACCGTGCACGTGCAGCATTAGGGCCTTGGAGTGTTCGCCATTTTTTAGCCTGGGATTAGAGCGGAAGCCCAACTGTGGAGTAAAGGCACTGGCGTGTCGAAGTAGGTCTGTGTAGAGTCCACCATTTTGGTTCACCGCCGCAACCCGGCACTACAGCCGCACATGTGCCGCAATAGGGCCATAGAGTGTCCGCCTTCTTTGGTCACTAATTAGAGCGGAAGTCGAACTGAGGAGTAAAGGCACTGGCGTGTATAAATTGGGCAGTATTGTTTCCTGCCATTTTGGCCACCGCAACGCGGTAATTTAGCCGTGCACGTGCAGCATTAGGACCGTGGAGTGTCCGCCATCTTTGGCCACTGATTAGAGCGGAAGCGCAACTGAGAACTTAAGTCTTTGATAGGGTCTTGTAGGGCAGTGTAGAGTCCGACATTTTGGACCCCGCATCGCGGCACTACAGCCGCTGACGTGCCACACTAGGGCTATAGACTGTTCGCCATCTTTGGCCACTATTTAGAGCGAAATCCGAGCTGAGGAGAAAAGGCACTGGCGTGCAGTAGTAGGGCAGTGTAGCTTCCTGACATTTTGGCCTACGCAACGTGGCTATAAAGCCGCACACGTGGCGCAGTAGGGCCATGGAGGCTCCGCCAACTTTGGCCACGGATTAGAGCGGAAGCGCAACTGAGGAGTGAAGGCACAGGCGTGGCGCAACTGAGAACTTAAGTCTTTGGTAGGGTCTTGTAGGGCGTAGTAGTTTCCTGTCATTTTGGCCATCGCAACGCGGTGCTACAGCCGTGCACGTGCAGCATTAGGACAGTGGAGCGTCCGCCATCTTTTTCCACTATTTAGAGCGGAAACCGAACGGAGGAGTAAAGGCACTGGTGTGTCGTAGTAGAGCAGTGTAGAGTCCGACATTTTGGACTACCGCAAAGCGGCACTACAGCCGCGCACGTGCCGCAGAAATGCCATAGAGTGTCCGCCTTCTTTGTTCACTAATTTGACGGAAGTCGAACTGAGGAATAAAGGTACTGGCGTGTAGAAATAGGGCAGTATTGTTTCCTGCCATTTTGGCCAACCGCAACGCGGTAATACAGCCGTGCACGTGCAGCATTAGGACCGTGGAGTGTCCGCCATCTTTGGCCACTGATTAGAGCGGAAGCGCAACTGAGAACTTAAGTCTTTGGTAGGGTCTTGTAGGGCAGTGTAGAGTCCGACATTTTGGACCCCGCATAGCGGCACTACAGCCGCTGACGTGCCACACTAGGGCTATAGACTGTTCGCCATCTTTGGCCACGGAGTGGAGCGGAAGCCCAACTGAGGAGTAAAGGCACAGTCGTGTCGTAGTTGGGCATTGCAGAATCCGTCAATTTGAGCTACAGCAACGCGGCACTACAGCCGCGCACGTGCCGCAGAAATGCCATAGAGTGTCCGCCTTCTTTGGTCACAGATTAGAGCGGAAGCCGAACTGAGGAGTAAAGGCACAGGCGTGTGGTAGTAGGGCTGGGAAGAGTCCCGACATGTTGGGCCACCGAAACGCGGCTCTACAGCCGCGCGAGTGCCGCTGAAGGGGCCATGGAGTGTCCGCCATATTTTTCCACTATTAGAGCGGAAGCCGAACTGAGGAGTAAAGGCACTGGCGTGTAGTAGTTGGGCAGTGTAGTTTCGTGCCATTTTCGCCACCTGCAACGCGGCACTACAGCCTTGCACGTGCGGCATTAGGGGGCGGTAGTGTTCGCCATCTTTGGCCACGGATTAGAGCGGAAGCCCAACTGAGGAGTAAAGGCACTGGCGTGTCGTAGTAGGGCAGTGTAATTTCCTGCCATTTTGGCCCCCGCAACGCGGCTATAAAGCCGCACACGTGCCGCAGTAGGGCCATGGAGGGTCCGCATATTTGGCCACTGTTTAGAGATGAAGCGCTACTGAGAACTTAAGTCTTTGGTAGGGTCTTGTAGGGCAGTGTAGAGTCCCACATTTTGGACCCCGCATTGCGGCACTACAGCCGCTGACGTGCCACACTAGGGCTATAGACTGTTCGCCATCTTTGGCCACTATTTAGAGCGGAATCCAAGCTGAGGAGTAAAGGCACTGGCGTGCAGTAGTAGGGCAGTGTAGTTTCCTGCCATTTTCGATACTGCAACACGGCACTACAGCCGTGCACGTGCCGCATTAGGGAGCGGGAGTGTTCGCCATCTTTGGCCACGGATTAGAGTGGTAGCCCAACTGAGGAGTAACGGCTCTGGCGTGTCGTAGTTGGGCAGTGTAGCTTCCTGACATTTTGGCCTACGCAACGTGGCTATAAAGCCGCACACGTGGCGCAGTAGGGCTATAAAGTGTCCGCCTTCCTTGGACACTAATTATAGCGGAAGCCGAACTGAGGAGTAAAGGCACTGGTGTGTAGAAAAAGGCCAGTGTAGTTTCCTGCCATTTTGGCCACCGCAACGCAGCACTACAGCCGTGCACGTGCCGCAGAAATGCCAAAGAGTGTCCGCCTTCTTTGTTCACTAATTTGACGGAAGTCGAACTGAGGAATAAAGGTACTGGCGTGTAGAAATAGGGGCAGTATTGTTTCCTGCCATTTTTGGCCACCGCAACGCGGTAATACAGCCGTGCACGTGCAGCATTAGGACCGTGGAGTGTCCGCCATCTTTGGCCACTGATTAGAGCGGAAGCGCAACTGAGAACTTAAGTCTTTGGTAGGGTCTTGTAGGGAGTGTAGAGTCCGACATTTTGGACCCCGCATCGCGGCACTACAGCCGCTGACGTGCCACACTAGGGCTATAGACTGTTCGCCATCTTTGGCCACGGAGTGGAGCGGAAGCCCAACTGAGGAGTAAAGGCACAGTCGTGTCGTAGTTGGGCATTGCAGAATCCGTCAATTTGAGCTACAGCAACGCGGCACTACAGCCGCGCACGTGCCGCAGAAATGCCATAGAGTGTCCGCCTTCTTTGGTCACAGATTAGAGCGGAAGCCGAACTGAGGAGTAAAGGCACAGGCGTGTGGTAGTAGGGCTGGGAAGAGTCCGACATGTTGGGCCACCGAAACGCGGCTCTACAGCCGCGCGAGTGCCGCTGAAGGGCCATGGAGTGTCCGCCATATTTTTCCACTATTTAGAGCGGAAGCCGAACTGAGGAGTAAAGGCACTGGCGTGTAGTAGTTGGGCAGTGTAGTTTCCTGCCATTTTCGCCACTGCAACGCGGCACTACAGCCTTGCACGTGCGGCATTAGGGGGGCGGTAGTGTTCGCCATCTTTGGCCACGGATTAGAGCGGAAGCCCAACTGAGGAGTAAAGGCACTGGCATGTCGTAGTAGGGCAGTGTAATTTCCTGCCATTTTGGCCCCCGCAACGCGGCTATAAAGCCGCACACGTGCCGCAGTAGGGCCATGGAGGGTCCGCCATATTTGGCCACTGTTTAGAGATGAAGCGCTACTGAGAACTTAAGTCTTTGGTAGGGTCTTGTAGGGCAGTGTAGAGTCCCACATTTTGGACCCCGCATTGCGGCACTACAGCCGCTGACGTGCCACACTAGGGCTATAGACTGTTCGCCATCTTTGGCCACTATTTAGAGCGGAATCCGAGCTGAGGAGTAAAGGCACTGGCGTGCAGTAGTAGGGCAGTGTAGTTTCCTGCCATTTTCGATACTGCAACACGGCACTACAGCCGTGCACGTGCCGCATTAGGGAGCGGGAGTGTTCGCCATCTTTGGCCACGGATTAGAGCGGTAGCCCAACTGAGGAGTAACGGCTCTGGCGTGTCGTAGTTGGGCAGTGTAGCTTCCTGACATTTTGGCCTACGCAACGTGGCTATAAAGCCGCACACGTGGCGCAGTAGGGCTATAAAGTGTCCGCCTTCCTTGGACACTAATTATAGCGGAAGCCGAACTGAGGAGTAAAGGCACTGGTGTGTAGAAATAGGGCAGTGTAGTTTCCTGCCATTTTGGCCACCGCAACGCAGCACTACAGCCGTGCACGTGCCGCAGAAATGCCATAGAGTGTCTGCCTTCTTTGGTCACAGATTAGAGCGGAGGCCGAACTGAGGAGTAAAGGCACAGGCGTGTCGTAGTAGGGCAGTGTAGAGTCCGACATTTTGGGCCACCGCAACGCGGCACTACAGCCGCGGACCTGCTGCTCTAGGGCCATAGACTGTTCGCCATCTTTGGCCACGGAGTGGTGCGGAAGCCCAACTGAGGGGTAAAGGCACTGTCGTGTCGTATTTGGGCAGTGCAGAATCCGACATTTTGGACTACCGCAAAGCGGCACTACAGCCGCGCACGTGCCGCAGAAATGCCTTAGAGTGTCCGCCTTCTTTCGTCAAAGATTAGAGCGGAAGCCGAACTGAGGAGTAAAGGCACCGGCGTGTGGTAGTAGGGCAGGGAAGAGTCCGACATGTTGGTCCACCGAAACGCGGCGCTACAGCCGTGCGAGTGCCGCTGAAGGGCCATGGAGTGTCTGCCTTCTTTGTTCACTAATTTGACGGAAGTCGAACTGAGGAATAAAGGTACTGGGCGTGTAGAAATAGGGCAGTATTGTTTCCTGCCATTTTGGCCACCGCAACGCGGTAATACAGCCGTGCACGTGCAGCATTAGGACCGTGGAATGTCCGCCATCTTTGGCCACTGATTAGAGCGGAAGCGCAACTGAGAACTTATATCTTTGGTAGGGTCTTGTAGGGCAGTGTAGAGTCCGATAGTTTGGTCCCCGCATCGCGGCACTACTGCCGCGCATGTGCCGCAATAGGCCCATAAAGTGTCCGCCTTCCTTGGACACTAATTATAGCGGAAGCCGAACTGAGGAGTAAAGGCACTGGTGTGTAGAAATAGGGCAGTGTAGTTTCCTGCCATTTTGGCCACCGAAACGCGGCACTACAGCCGTGCGAGTGCCGCTGAAGGGCCATGGAGTGTCCGCCATATTTCGACTCGGAGTGGTGTGGAGGCCCAACTGAGGAGTAAAGGCACTGTCGTGTCGTAGTTGGGCAGTGCAGAATCCGACATTTTGGACTACCGCAAAGCGGCACTACAGCCGCGCACGTGCCGCAGAAATGCCATAGAGTGTCCGCCTTCTTTCGTCACAGATTAGAGCGGAAGCCGATCTGAGGAGTAATTGGCACTGGCGTGTAGTAGTTGGGCAGTGTAGAGTCCGAAATTTTGGGCCACTGCAACGCGACACAATAGCCGCGCATGTGCCGCAATAGGGCCATAGAGTGTCCGCCTTCTTTGTTCACTAATTTGACGGAAGTCGAACTGAGGAATAAAGGTACTGGCGTGTAGAAATAGGGCAGTATAGTTTCCTGCCATTTTGGCCACCGCAACGCGGTAATACAGCCGTGCACGTGCAGCATTAGGACCGTGGACTGTCCGCAATCTTTGGCCACTGATTAGAGCGGGAAGCGCAACTGAGAACTTAAGTCTTTGGTAGGGTTTTGTAGGGCAGTGTTATTTCCTGCCATTTTGGCCACCGCAAACGCGGAACTACAGTCGTGCACGTGCAGCATTAGGGCCTTGGAGTGTTCGCCATTTTTTAGCCTGGGATTAGAGCGGCAGACCAACTGAGGAGTAAAGGCACTGGCGTGTCGTAGTAGGGCAGTGTAGAGTCCGACATTTTGGGCAATCGCAACTTGGCACATTCAGCCGAGGACGTGCTGCAAAAGGGCTATAGACTGTCCGCCATCTTTGGCCACTGATTAGAGCGGAAGCCGAACTGTGGAGTAAATGTAATGGCGTCTAGCAGTTGGGCAGTGTAGTTTCCTGCCTTTCTCGCCACTGCAACGCAGCACTACAGCCGTGCACGTGCCGCAGTAGGGCTATAGACAGTCCGCAATCTTTGGCCACTGATTAGAGCAGAAGTCGAACTGAGGAGTAAAGTCACTGGCGTGTCGTAGTCGGGCAGTGTAGCGTCCGACATGTTGGGCCACCGCAACGCGTCACTAAAGCCGCGTACGTGCCGCAGTAGGACCATGGAGTGCCCGCCATATTTTTCCACTATTTAGAGCGGAAGCCGAACTGAGGAGTGAAGGCACTGGCGTGTCGTAGTCGGGCAGTGTAGCGTCAGACATGCTAGGCCACCGCATCGCGTCACTACAGCCGCGCACGAGCCGCAGGAGGACCATGGAGTGTCCGCTATATTTTTCCACTATTTAGAGCGGAAGCCGAACTGAGGAGTAAATTCACTGGCGTGTCGTAGTAGGTCTGTGTAGATTCCACCATTTCGGTTCACCGCAACGCGGCACTACAGCCGCGCATGTGCCGCAATAGGGCCATGAGTGTCCGCCTTCCTTGGTCACTAATTAGAGCGGAAGCCGAACTGAGGAGTAATGGCACTGGCTGTAATAGTTGGGCAGTGTAGTTTCCTGCCATTTTCGCCTCTGCAACGCGGCACTACAGCCATGCACGTGCAGCATTAGGGCCTTGGAGTGTTCGCCATTTTTTAGCCTGGGATTAGAGCGGAAGACCAACTGAGGAGTAAAGGCACTGGCGTGTCGTAGTAGGGCTGTGTAGAGTCCAACATTTTGGGCCACTGCAACGCGGCAGTACAGCCGCGGACGTGCCACACTAGGGCTATAGACTGTTCGCCATCTTTGGCCACGGAGTGGAGCGGAAGCCCAACTGAGGAGTAAAGGCACAGTCGTGTCGTAGTTGGGCATTGCAGAATCCGTCAATTTGAGCTACAGCAACGCGGCACTACAGCCGCGCACGTGCCGCAGAAATGCCATAGAGGTGTTCGCCTTCTTTGGTCACAGATTAGAGCGGAAGCCGAACTGAGGAGTAAAGGCACAGGCGTGTGGTAGTAGGGCTGGAAGAGTCCGACATGTTGGGCCACCGAAACGCGGCTCTACAGCCGCGCGAGTGCCGCTGAAGGGCCATGGAGTGTCCGCCATATTTTTCCACTATTTAGAGCGGAAGCCGAACTGAGGAGTAAAGGCACTGGCGTGTAGTAGTTGGGCAGTGTAGTTTCCTGCCATTTTCGCCACTGCAATGCGGCACTACAGTCTTGCACGTGCGGCATTAGGGGGGCGGTAGTGATCGCCATCTTTGGCCACGGATTAGAGCGGAAGCCCAACTGAGGAGTAAAGGCACTCGCGTGTCGTAGTAGGGCAGTGTAATTTCTTGCCATTTTGGCCCCCGCAACGCAGCTATAAAGCCGCACACGTGCCGCAGTAGGGCCATGGAGGGTCCGCAATCTTTGGCAAAGGATAAGAGCGGAAGCCCAACTGAGGGGTTATGGGACTGGCGTTTAGTAGTAGGACAGCGATGAGTTCGACAATTTGGGCAACCGCAACGCGGCACTACAGCCGCGGACGTGCCGCATTAGAGCTATGGAGTGTCCGCCATCTTTGGCCAATGCTTAGTGTAGAAGCGCAATTGAGAACTTATGTCTTTGGTAGGGTCATGTAGCGCGGTGAAGTGTCCGCTATTTTGGGCCACCACAACGCGGCACTACAGTTGCGCATGTGCCGCAGTTGGACCATGGAGTGTCCGAAATCTTTGGCCAGTGATTAGAGTGGAAGCCCAACTGAGGTGTAAAGGCACTGGCTTTTCGTTGTAGGGCAGTGTAGTTTCCGGCCATTTTGGCCACCACAACGCGGCACTACAGCCGTGCACGTGCCGCATTAGGGCCTTGGAGTGTTCGCCATTTTTTGGCCACGGATTAGAGCGGAAGCCCAACTGAGGAATAAAGGCACTTTCGTGTCGTAGTAGGACAGTGTAGTTTCCTGCCATTTTGGCTACCGCAACGCGGCGCTAAAGCCGTGCACGTGCCGCAGAAATGCCATAGAATGTCCGCCATATTTTTCCACTATTTAGAGCGGAGGCCGAACTGAGGAGTAATGGCACTGGCGTGTAGTAGTTGGGCAGTGTAGTTTCCTGCCATTTTCGCCACTGCAACGCGGCACTACAGCCGTGCACGTGCGGCATTAGGGGGCGTTAGTGTTCGCCATCTTTGGCCACGGATTAGAGCGGAAGCCCAACTGAGGAGTAAAGGCACTGGCGTGTCGTAGTAGGGCAGTGTAATTTCCTGCCATTTTGGCCCCCGCAACGCGGCTATAAAGCCGCACACGTGCCGCAGTAGGGCCATGGAGGGTCCGCCATATTTGGCCACTGTTTAGAGCGGAAGCGCTACTGAGAACTTAAGTCTTTGGTAGGGTCTAGAAGGGCAGTGTAGTGTCCACCAATTTGGGCAATCGCAACTTGGCACATTCAGCCGTTGACGTGCCGCAGAAGGGCTATAGACTGTCCGCCATCTTTGGCTCGTGATTAGAGCGGAAGCAGAACTGTGGAGTAAAGGCACTGGCGTGTTGTAGTCAGGCAGTGTAGCGACTGAAATGTTGGGCCACCGCAACGCGGCACTTCAGCCGTGCACGTGCAGCATTAGGACCGTGGAGTGTCCGCAATCTTTGGCTACGGATTAGAGCGGAAACCCAACAGAGGGGTAAAGGGACTGGCGTGTCGTAGTAGGGCAGTGTAGAGTCCGACATTTTGGACACCGCAACGCGGCACTACAGCCGCGAACGTGCCGCAGTAGAGCTATGGAGTGTCCACCATCTTTGACCACTGATTAGAGTGGAAGCGCAACTGAGAACTTAAGTCTTTGGTAGGGTCTTGTAGTTCAGTGTAGTGTCCGCTATTTTGGGCCACCACAACGCGGCACTACAGCCGCGAACGTGCCGCACTAGGGCTATAAACTGTTCGCCATCTTTGGAAACTAATTAGAGCTGAAGCCCAACTGTGGAGTAAAGGCACTGGCGTTTTGTAGTCGGACTGTGTAGAGTTCAACAAGTTGGGCCACCTCAACGTGGCACTACAGCCGTGCACGTGCCGCTGAAGGCCCATAGAGTGTACGCCTTCTTTGGTCACTAAAGAGAGCGGAGGCAGAACAGAGGAGTAAATGCACTGGTGTGTAGAAATAGGGCAGTGTAGTTTCCTGCCAATTTGTCCACCGCAACGCGGCACTACAGCCGTGCACGTGCAGCATTAGGGCCTTGGAGAGTTCGCAATTTTTTAGCCTGGGATTAGAGCGGAAGCCCAACTGAGGAGTAAAGGCACTGGCCTGTCGTAGTAGGGCAGTGTAGAGTCTGACATTTTGGGCCACCGCAACGTTGCACTACAGCCGCGCACGTGCCGCAGGATTGCCATAGAGTGTCCGCCTTCTTTGGTCACAGATTAGAGCGGAAGCCGAACTGAGGAGTAAAGGCACTGGTGTGTAGAAATAGGGCAGTGTAGTTTCCTGCCATTTTCGCCACTGCAACGCGGCACTACAGCCGTGCACGTGCAGCATTAGGGCCTTGGAGTGTTCGCCATTTTTTAGCATGGGATTAGAGCGGAAGACCATCTGAGGAGTAAAGGCACTGGCGTGTCGTAGTTGGGCAGTGCAGAATCCGACAATTTGAGCTACAGCAACGCGGCACTACAGCCGCGCACGTGCCGCTGAAGGGCCATGGAGTGTCCGCCATATTTTTCCACTATTTATAGCGGAAGCCGAACTGAGGAGTAAAGGCACTGGCGTGTAGTAGTAGGGCAGTGTAATTTCCTGCCATTTTGGTCCCCGCAACGCGGCTATAAAGCCGCACACGTGCCGCAGTAGGGCCATGAAGTGTCTGCCATATTTGGCCACTGATTAGAGCGGAAGCTACTGAGAACTTAAGTCTTTGGTAGGGTCTAGAAGGGCAGTGTAGTGTCCACCATTTTGGGCAATCGCAACTTGGCACATTCAGCCGTGGACGTGCCGCAGAAGGGCTATAGACTGTCCGCCACCTTTGGCTCCTGATTATAGCGGAAGCAGAACTGTGGAGTAAAGGCACTGGCGTGTTGTAGTCAGGCAGTATAGCAACCGACAAGTTGGGCCACCGCAACGCGGCACTACAGTCGTGCACGTGCCGCAGAAAGGCCATGGAGAGTCCGCCATCTTTGGTCACTGATTAGGGCGGAAGCCGACCTGAGAAGTAAAGGCACTCGCGTGTCGTAGCAGGGCAGTGTAATTTCCTGCCAATTTGGCCACCGCAACGCGGCACTACAGCCGTGCACGTGCAGCATTAGGGTCTTGGAGAGTTCGCCATTTTTTAGCCTGGAATTAGAGTGGAAGCCCAACTGAGGAGTAAAGGCACTGGCGTGTCGTAGTAGGGCAGTGTAGAGTCTGACATTTTGGGCCACCGCAACGCGGCACTACAGCCGCGGGCGTGCCGGTCAAGGGCTATAGACTGTTTGCCATCTTTGGCCACGGAGTGAAGCGGAAGCCCAACTGAGGAGTAAAGGCACTGGCGTGTCGTAGTAGGGCAGTGCAGAATCCGACATTTTGGGCTACCGCAACGCGGCACTACAGCCGCGCACGTGCCGCAGTATTGCCATAGAGTGTCCGCCTTCTTTGGTCACAGATTAGAGCGGAAGCCGAACTGAGGAGCAAAGGCACTGGCGTGTAGAAATAGGGCAGCGTAGTTTCCTGCCATTTTGGCCACCGCAACGCGGCACTAAAGCCGTGCACATGCCGCAGAAATGCCATAGAGTGTCAGCCATATTTTTTCACTATTTAGAGCGGAAGCCGAACTGAGGAGTAATGGCACTGGCGTGTAGTAGATGGGAGTGTAGTTTCCTGCCATTTTCGCCACTGCAACGCGGCACTACAGCCGTGCACGTGCAGCATTAGGGCCTTGGAGTGTTCGCCAACTGCCACACTAGGGCTATAGACTGCTCGCCATCTTTGGCCACGGAGTGGAGCGGAAGCCCAACTGAGGAGTAAAGGCACTGTCGTGTCGCAGTTGGGCTGCGCTGAATCCGACAATTTGGGCTACCGCTACGCGGCACTACTGCCGCGCACGTGCCGCAGAAATGCCATAGAGTGTCCGCCTTCTTTGGTCACATATTAGAGCGGGAAGCCGAACTGAGGAGTAAAGGCACAGGCGTGTGGTCGTAGGGCTGGGAAGAGTCCGACATGTTGGGCCACCGAAACGCGGCACTTCAGCCGCGCGATTGCCGCTGAAGGGCCATGGAGTGTCCGCCATATTTTTCCACTATTTAGAGCGGAAGCCGAACTGAGGAGTAAAGGCACTGGCATGTAGTAGTTGGGCAGTGTAGTTTCCTGCCATTTTCGCCTCTGCAACGCGGCACTACAGCCGTTCACGTGCCGCAGTAGGGCTATAGACAGTCCGCAATCTTGGCCACTGATTAGAGCGGAAGCCGAACTGAGGAGTAAAGGCACAGGCGTGCCGTAGTCGGGCAGTGTAGCGTCCGACATGTTGGGCCACCGCAACGCGTCACTAAAGCCGCGAACGTGCCGCAGTAGGACCATGGAGTGCCCGCCATATTTTTCCACTATTTAGAGCGGAAGCCGAACTGAGGAGTGAAGGCACTGGCGTGTCGTAGACGGGCAGTGTAGCGTCAGACATGCTGGGCCACCGCATCGCCTGACTACAGCCGCGCACGAGCCGCAGGAGGACCATGGAGTGTCCGCCATATTTTTCCACTATTTAGAGCGGAAGCCGAACTGAGGAGTAAATTCACTGGCGTGTCGTAGTAGGTCTGTGTAGATTCCACCATTTTGGTTCACCGCAACGCGGCACTACAGAACCGCATGTGCCGCAATAGGGTCATAGAGTGTCCGCCTTCCTTGGTCACTAATTAGAGCGGAAGCCGAACTGAGGACTAAAGGCATTGGTGTGTAGAAATAGGGCAGTGTAGTTTCCTGCCATTTTCGCCTCTGCAACGCGGCACTACAGCCGTGCACGTGCAGCATTAGGGCCTTGGAGTGTTCGCCATTTTTTAGCCTGGGATAAGAGCGGAAGACCAACTGAGGAGTAAAGGCACTGGCGTGTCGTAGTAGGGCAGTGTAGAGTCCGACATTTTGGGCCACTGCAACGCAGCACTACAGCCGCGGACATGCCACACTAGGGCTATAGGACTGTTCGCCATCTTTGGCCACGGAGTGGAGCGGAAGCCCAACTGAGGAGAAAAGGCACAGTCGTGTCGTAGTTGGGCAGTGCAGAATCCGTCAATTTGAGCTACAGCAACGCGGCACTACAGCCGCGCACGTGCCGCAGAAATGCCATAGAGTGTCCGCCTTCTTTGGTCACAGATTAGAGCGGAAGCCGAACTGAGGAGTAAAGGCACAGGCGTGTGGTAGTAGGGCTGGGAAGAGTCCGACATGTTGGGCCACCGAAACGCGGCTCTACAGCCGCGCGAGTGCCGCTGAAGGGCCATGGAGTGTCCGCCATATTTTTCCACTATTTAGAGCGGAAGCCGAACTGAGGAGTAAAGGCACTCGCGTGTAGTAGTTGGGCAGTGTAGTTTTCTGCCATTTTCGCCACTGCAGCGCAGCACTACAGCCGTGCACGTGCGGCATTAGGGGGCGGTAGTGTTCGCCATCTTTGGCCACGGATTAGAGCGGAAGCCCAACTGAGGAGTAAAGGCACTAGCGTGTCGTAGTAGGGCAGTGTAATTTCCTGCCATTTTGGCTCCCGCAACGCGGCTATAAAGCCGCACACGTACTGCAGTAAGGCCATGGAGGGTCCGCCATATTTGGCCACTGATTGGAGCGGAAGCGCTACTGAGAACTTAAGTCTTTGGTAGGGTCTATAAGGGCAGTGTAGTGTCCAGCTGTAGTTTAAGATTCTCAGAACACTTTATTTCGCATAGGCATACATATTAAACTTTAGGGTCACGCTGTGTACCCCCTAATTGACCTATAATTATTTTCTGAGGTAGGTTACACTATTACCCTATAATATAGTACGTGGTCCAATTTAAAAATTCTAGTTCAATATTAAGGTCCGATACCGTGCCGTTAGTTAACATAGAAAAGTGTCTTCGAATTTCCTTGTTTCAATGCACTATTTAAAATATACATAGTGTACCCCCTAATTGACCTGTAATTATTTCCTGTGGTAGGGTACACTATTACCCTGTAATATAATACCTGGTCCAGTTTAAATATTATGGGACAATATTAAGGTCTGATATTGCGCCTTGCGTTAGTTAACCATTGACAGATGTCTTTGAATTTTTAAAGCATTTTAGAACGCTTATTTCTTCATTTTACGCTTCTCAGATCACTTTATTTCGCATAGGCATACATAGTAAACTTTAGGGTCACGCTGCGTACTCCCTAATTGACCTATAATTATTTTCTGTGGTAGGGTACACTATCACCCTGTAATATAATACGTGGTCCAATTTAAAAATTTTGGGTCAATATTAAGGCCCGATGCCCTACCGTTAGTTAACATAGAAAAGAATCTTCGAATTTCCTTGTTTTAATGCACTATTTAAAATATACATAGTGCATCCCCTAATTGACCTATAATTATTTCCTGTTGTAGGGTACACTATTACCCTGTATTATAATACCTGGTCCAATTTAAATATTATGGTTCCATATTAAGGTCTGATATCGCGCCTTGCGTTAGTTAACCATTGAAAGATGTCTTTGAATTTTTAAAGCATTTTAGAACGCTTATTTCTTCATTTTAAGCTTCTCAGAACACTCTATTTTGCATAGGCATACATAGTAAACTTAAGGGTCACGCTGTGTACCCCCTAAATGACCTATTATTATTTCCTGTGGTAGGGTACACTATTACCCTGTAATATAATTCGTGGTCCAATTTAAAAAGTATAGGTCAATATTAAGGTCCGATACCGTGCCGTTAGTTAACATAGAAAAGTGTCTTCGTATTTCCTTGTTTTAATGCACTATTTAAAATATACATAGTGTACCCCCTAATTGACCTATAATTATTTCCTGTGGTACGGTACTTTATTACCCTGTAATATAATACCTGGTCCAATTTAAATAATATGGGTCAATATTAAGGTCTGATATTGAGCCTTCCGTTAGTTAACCATTGAAAGATGTCTTTGAATTTTTAAAGCATTTTAGAACGCTTATTTCTTCATTTTAAGCTTCTCAGAACACTCTATATCGCATACGCATACATAGTAAAATTTAGGGTCACGCTGTGTCCCCCCTAAATGACATATATTTATTTCCTGTGGTAGGGTACACTATTACCCTGTAATATAATACGTGGTCCAATTTAAAAATTATAGGTCAATATTAAGGTCTGACACCGTGCCGTTAGTTAACATAGAAAAATGTCTTTGAATTTTTAAAGCATTTTAGAACGCTTATTTCCTCATTTTAAGCTTCTCAGAACACTTTATTTCGCATAGGCATACATTGTAAACTTTAGGGTCACGCTGTGTACCCCCTAATTGACCTATAATTATTTCCTGTGGTAGGGTACACTATAACCCTGTAATATAATACGTGGTCCAATTTATAAATTATAGGTCAATATTAAGGTCCGATACCGTGCCGTTAGTTAACATAGAAAAGTGTCTTCGAATTTCCTTGTTTTAATGCACTATTTAAAATATACATAGTGTACCCCCTAATTGACCTATCATTATTTCCTGTGGTAGGGTACACTATTACCCTGTAATATAATACCTGGTCCAATTTAAATAATATGGGTCAATATTAAGGTCTGATACCGTGCCGTTAGTTAACATTGAAAAATGTCTTTGAATTTTTAAAGCATTTTAGAACGCTTATTTCCTCATTTTAAGCTTCTCAGAACACTTTATTTCGCATAGGCATACATTGTAAACTTTAGGGTCCCGCTGTGTACCCCCTAATTGACCTATAATTATTTCCTGTGGTAGGGCACACTATAACCCTGTAATATAATACGTGGTCCAATTTAAAAAGTATATGTCAATATTAAGGTCCGATACCGTGCCGTTAGTTAACATAGAAAAGTGTCTTCGTATTTCCTTGTTTTAATGCACTATTTAAAATATACATAGTGTACCCCCTAATTGACCTATAATTATTTCCTGTGGTACGGTACTTTATTACCCTGTAATATAATACCTGGTCCAATTTAAATAATATGGGTCAATATTAAGGTCTGATATTGCGCCTTGCGTTAGTTAACCATTGAAAGATGTCTTTGAATTTTTAAAGCATTTTAGAACGCTTATTTCTTCATTTTAAGCTTCTCAGAACCCCTTATTTCGCATAGGCATACATAGTAAAATTTAGGGTCACGCTGTGTCCCCCCTAAATGACATATATTTATTTCCTGTGGTAGGGTACACTATTACCCTGTAATATAATACGTGGTCCTATTTAAAAATTATAGGTCAATATTAAGGTCTGACACCGTGCCGTTAGTTAACATTGAAAAATGTCTTTGAATTTTTAAAGCATTTTAGAACGCTTATTTCCTCATTTTAAGCTTCTCAGAACACTTTTTTTCGCATAGGCATACATTGTAAACTTTAGGGTCACGCTGTGTACCCCCTAATTGACCTATAATTATTTCCTGTGGTAGGGCACACTATAACCCTGTAATATAATACGTGGTCCAATTTATAAATTATAGGTCAATATTAAGGTCCGATACCGTGCCGTTAGTAAACATAGAAAAGTGTCTTCGAATTTCCTTGTTTTAATGCACTATTTAAAATATACATAGTGTACCCCCTAATTGACCTATAATTATTTCCTGTGGTAGGGTACACTATTACCCTGTAATATAATACCTGGTCCAATTTAAATAATATGGGTCAATATTAAGGTCTGATATTGCGCCTTGCGTTAGTTAATTATTGAAAGATGTCTTTGAATTTTTAAAGCATTTTAGAACGCCTATTTCTTCATTTTAAGCTTCTCAGAACACTCTATTTCGCATAGGCATACATAGTAAACTTTGGGGTCACGCTGTGTACCCCCTAATTGACCTATAATTATTTCCTGTGGTAGGGTACACTATTACCCTGTAATATAATACCTGGTCCAATTTAAATAATATGGGTCAATATTAAGGTCTGATACCGTGCCGTTAGTTAACATTGAAAAATGTCTTTGAATTTTTAAAGCATTTTAGAACGCTTATTTCCTCATTTTAAGCTTCTCAGAACACTTTATTTCGCATAGGCATACATAGTAAACTTTAGGGTCCCGCTGTGTACCCCCTAATTGACCTATAATTATTTTCTGTTTTAGGGTACACTATCACCCTGTAATATAATACGTGGAGCAATTTAAAAATTATAGGTCAATATTAAGGTCCGATACCGTGCCGTTAGTTAACATAGAAAAGTGTCTTCGTATTTCCCTGTTTTAATGCACTATTTAAAATATACATAGTGTACCCCCTAATTGACCTATAATTATTTCCTGTGGTAGGGTACACTATTACCCTGTAATATAATACCTGGTCCAATTTAAATATTATGGGTCAATATTAAGGTCTGATATCGCGCCTTGCGTTAGTTAACCATTGAAAGATGTCTTTGAATTTTTAAAGCATTTTAGAACGCTTATTTCTTCATTTTAAGCTTCTCAGAACACGCTATTTCGCATAGGCATACATAGTAAACTTTAGGTTCACGCTGTGTACCCCCTAATTGACCTATAATTATTTCCTGTGGTAGGGTACACTATTACCCTGTAATATAATACGTGGTCCTATTTAAATAATATGGGTCAATATTAAGGTCTGATACCGTGCCGTTAGTTAACATTGAAAAATGTCTTTGAATTTTTAAAGCATTTTAGAACGCTTATTTCCTCATTTTAAGCTTCTCAGAACACTTTATTTCGCATAGGCATACATAGTAAACTTTAGGGTCCCGCTGTGTACCCCCTAATTGACCTATAATTATTTTCTGTTTTAGGGTACACTATCACCCTGTAATATAATACGTGGAGCAATTTAAAAATTATAGGTCAATATTAAGGTCCGATACCGTGCCGTTAGTTAACATAGAAAAGTGTCTTCGTATTTCCCTGTTTTAATGCACTATTTAAAATATACATAGTGTACCCCCTAATTGACCTATAATTATTTCCTGTGGTAGGGTACACTATTACCCTGTAATATAATACCTGGTCCAATTTAAATATTATGGGTCAATATTAAGGTCTGATATCGCGCCTTGCGTTAGTTAACCATTGAAAGATGTCTTTGAATTTTTAAAGCATTTTAGAACGCTTATTTCTTCATTTTAAGCTTCTCAGAACACGCTATTTCGCATAGGCATACATAGTAAACTTTAGGTTCACGCTGTGTACCCCCTAATTGACCTATAATTATTTCCTGTGGTAGGGTACACTATTACCCTGTAATATAATACGTGGTCCTATTTAAAAATTATAGGTCAATATTAAGGTCTGACACCGTGCCGTTAGTTAACATTGAAAAATGTCTTTGAATTTTTAAAGCATTTTAGAACGCTTATTTCCTCATTTTAAGCTTCTCAGAACAATTTTTTTCGCATAGGCATACATTGTAAACTTTAGGGTCACGCTGTGTACCCCCTAATTGACCTATAATTATTTCCTGTGGTAGGGCACACTATAACCCTGTAATATAATACGTGGTCCAATTTATAAATTATAGGTCAATATTAAGGTCCGATACCGTGCCGTTAGTAAACATAGAAAAGTGTCTTCGAATTTCCTTGTTTTAATGCACTATTTAAAATATACATAGTGTACCCCCTAATTGACCTATAATTATTTCCTGTGGTAGGGTACACTATTACCCTGTAATATAATACCTGGTCCAATTTAAATAATATGGGTCAATATTAAGGTCTGATATTGCGCCTTGCGTTAGTTAATTATTGAAAGATGTCTTTGAATTTTTAAAGCATTTTAGAACGCCTATTTCTTCATTTTAAGCTTCTCAGAACACTCTATTTCGCATAGGCATACATAGTAAACTTTGGGGTCACGCTGTGTACCCCCTAATTGACCTATAATTATTTCCTGTGGTAGGGTACACTATTACCCTGTAATATAATACCTGGTCCAATTTAAATAATATGGGTCAATATTAAGGTCTGATACCGTGCCGTTAGTTAACATTGAAAAATGTCTTTGAATTTTTAAAGCATTTTAGAACGCTTATTTCCTCATTTTAAGCTTCTCAGAACACTTTATTTCGCATAGGCATACATAGTAAACTTTAGGGTCCCGCTGTGTACCCCCTAATTGACCTATAATTATTTTCTGTTTTAGGGTACACTATCACCCTGTAATATAATACGTGGAGCAATTTAAAAATTATAGGTCAATATTAAGGTCCGATACCGTGCCGTTAGTTAACATAGAAAAGTGTCTTCGTATTTCCCTGTTTTAATGCACTATTTAAAATATACATAGTGTACCCCCTAATTGACCTATAATTATTTCCTGTGGTAGGGTACACTATTACCCTGTAATATAATACCTGGTCCAATTTAAATATTATGAGTCAATATTAAGGTCTGATATCGCGCCTTGCGTTAGTTAACCATTGAAAGATGTCTTTGAATTTTTAAAGCATTTTAGAACGCTTATTTCTTCATTTTAAGCTTCTCAGAACACGCTATTTCGCATAGGCATACATAGTAAACTTTAGGTTCACGCTGTGTACCCCCTAATTGACCTATAATTATTTCCTGTGGTAGGGTACACTATTACCCTGTAATATAATTCGTGGTCCAATTTAGAAAATTATAGGTCAATATTAAGGTCCGATACCGTGCCGTTAGTTAACATAGAAAAGTATCTTCGTATTTCCTTGTTTTAATGCACTATTTAAAATATACATAGTGTACCCCCTAATTGACCTATAATTATTTCCTGTTGTAGGGTACACTATTACACTGTAATATAATACCTGGTCCAATTTAAATATTATGGTTCCATATTAAGGTCTGATATCGCGCCTTGCGTTAGTTAACCATTGAAAGATGTCTTTGAATTTTTAAAGCATTTTAGAACGCTTATTTCTTCATTTTAAGCTTCTCAGAACACTCTATTTCGCATAGGCATACATAGTAAACTTTAGGTTCACGCTGTGTACCCCCTAATTGACCTATAATTATTTCCTGTGGTAGGGTACACTATTACCCTGTAATATAATACGTGGTCTAATTTAAAAATTATAGGTCAATATTAAGGTCCGATACCGTGCCGTTAGTTAACATAGAAAAGTGTCTTCGAATTTCCTTGTTTTAATGCACTATTTAAAATATACATAGTGTACCCCCTAATTGACCTATAATTATTTCCTGCGGTAGGGTACACTATTACCCTGTAATATACTACCTGGTCCAATTTAAATAATATGGGTCAATATTAAGGTCTGATATTGTGCCTTGCGTTAGTTAACCATTGAAAGATGTCTTTGAATTTTTAAAGCATTTTAGAACGCTTATTTCTTCATTTTAAGCTTCTCAGAACCCTCTATTTCGCATAGGCATACATAGTAAACTTTGGGGTCACGCTGTGTACCCCCTAAATGGCCTATAATTATTTCCTGTGGTAGGGTACACTATTACCCTGTAATATAATACAGGTCGTGGTCCAATTTAAAAATTATAGGTCAATATTAAGGTCCGATACCGTGCCGTTAGTAAA
The DNA here is from genome assembly GCF_982258835.1 of Parasteatoda tepidariorum. Classification (NCBI taxonomy): domain Eukaryota; kingdom Metazoa; phylum Arthropoda; class Arachnida; order Araneae; family Theridiidae; genus Parasteatoda; species Parasteatoda tepidariorum. The sequence goes on along the minus strand of NW_028257398.1, from coordinate 64,877 downwards.
CATTGAAAAATGTCTTTGAATTTTTAAAGCATTTTAGAACGCTTATTTCCTCCTTTTAAGCTTCTCAGAACACTTTATTTCGCATAGGCATACATAGTAAACTTTAGGGTCACGCTGTGTACCCCCTAATTGACCTATAATTATTTCCTGTGGTAGGGGTACACTATTACCCTGTAATATAATACCTGGTCTAATTTAAATATTATGGGTCAATATTAAGGTCTGATATTGCGCCTTGCGTTAGGTAACCATTGAAAGATGTCTTTGAATTTTTAAAGCATTTTAGAACGCTTATTTCCTCCTTTTAAGCTTCTCAGAACACTTTATTTCGCATAGGCATACATAGTAAACTTTAGGGTCACGCTGTGTACCCCCTAATTAACCTATAATTATTTCCTGTGGTAGGGCACACTATAACCCTGTAATATAATACGTGGTCCAATTTAAAAAGTATATGTCAATATTAAGGTCCGATACCGTGCCGTTAGTTAACATAGAAAAGTGTCTTCGTATTTCCTTGTTTTAATGCACTATTTAAAATATACATAGTGTACCCCCTAATTGACCTATAATTATTTCCTGTGGTACGGTACTTTATTACCCTGTAATATAATACCTGGTCCAATTTAAATAATATGGGTCAATATTAAGGTCTGATATTGCGCCTTGCGTTAGTTAACCATTGAAAGATGTCTTTGAATTTTTAAAGCATTTTAGAAAGCTTATTTCTTCATTTTAAGCTTCTCAGAACACTCTATTTCGCATAGGCATACATAGTAAACTTTGGGGTCACGCTGTGTACCCCCTAATTAACCTATAATTATTTCCTGTGGTAGGGTGCAGTATTACCCTGTAATATAATACGTGGTCCAATTTAAAAATTTTAGGTCAATATTAAGGTCCGATACCCTACCATTAGTTAACATAGAAAAGAGTCTTCGTATTTCCTTGTTTTAATGCACTATTTTAAATATACATAGTGTACCCCCTAATTGACCTATAATTATTTCCTGTTGTAGGGTACACTATTACCCTGTAATATAATACCTGGTCCAATTTAAATATTATGGTTTCCATATTAAGGTCTGATATCGCGCCTTGCGTTAGTTAACCATTGAAAGATGTCTTTGAATTTTTAAAGCATTTTAGAACGCTTATTTCTTCATTTTAAGCTTCTCAGAACCCCTTATTTCGCATAGGCATACATAGTAAACTTTAGGGTCACGCTGTGTACCCCCTAATTGACCTATAATTATTTTCTGTGGTAGGGTACACTATCACCCTGTGATATAATACGTGGTCCAATTTAAAAATTATAGGTCAATATTAAGGTCCGATACCGTGCCGTTAGTTAACATAGAAAAGTGTCTTCGTTTTTCCTTGTTTTAATGCACTATTTAAAATATACATAGTGTACCCCCTAATTGACCTATAATTATTTCCTGTGGTAGGGTACACTATTACCCTGTAATATAATACCTGGTCCAATTTAAATGATATGGGTCAATATTAAGGTCTGATATTGCGCCTTGCGTTAGTTAGCCATTGAAAGATGTCTTTGAATTTTTAAAGCATTTTAGAACGCTTATTTCTTCATTTTAAGCTTCTCAGAACACTCTATATCGCATAGGCATACATAGTAAAATTTAGGGTCACGCTGTGTCCCCCTAAATGACATATATTTATTTCCTGTGGTAGGGTACACTATTACCCTGTAATATAATACGTGGTCCAATTTAAAAATTATAGGTCAATATTAAGGTCTGACACCGTGCCGTTAGTTAACATTGAAAAATGTCTTTGAATTTTTTAAAGCATTTTAGAACGCTTATTTCCTCATTTTAAGCTTCTCAGAACACTTTTTTTTCGCATAGGCATACAATTGTAAACTTTAGGGTCACGCTGTGTACCCCCTAATTGACCTATAATTATTTCCTGTGGTAGGGCACACTATAACCCTGTAATATAATACGTGGTCCAATTTATAAATTTTAGGTCAATATTAAGGTCCGATACCGTGCCGTTAGTAAACATAGAAAAGTGTCTTCGAATTTCCTTGTTTTAATGCACTATTTAAAAATATACATAGTGTACCCCCTAATTGACCTATAATTATTTCCTGTGGTAGGGTACACTATTACCCTGTAATATAATACCTGGTCCAATTTAAATAATATGGGTCAATATTAAGGTCTGATATTGCGCCTTGCGTTAGTTAACCATTGAAAGATGTCTTTGAATTTTTAAGCATTTTATGAACGCCTATTTCTTCATTTTAAGCTTCTCAGAACACTCTATTTCGCATAGGAATACATAGTAAACTTTGGGGTCACGCTGTGTACCCCCTAATTGACCTATAATTATTTCCTGTGGTAGGGTACACTATTACCCTGTAATATAATACGTGGTCCAATTTAAAAATTATAGGTCAATGTTAAGGTCCGATACCGTGCCGTTAGTTAAACATAGAAAAGTGTCTTCGTATTTCCTTGTTTTAATGCACTATTTAAAATATACATAGTGTACCCCCTAATTGACCTATAATTATTTCCTGTAGTAGGGTACACTATTACCCTGTAATATAATACCTGGTCAAATTTAAATATTATGGGTCAATATTAAGGTCTGATATTGCGCCTTGCGTTAGTTAACCATTGAAAGATGTCTTTGAATTTTTAAAGCATTTTAGAACGCTTATTTCTTCATTTTAAGCTTCTCAGAATCTTTTATATCGCATAGGCATACATAGTAAAATTTAGGGTCACGCTGTGTCCCCCCTAAATGACATATATTTATTTCCTGTGGTAGGGGTACACTATTACCCTGTAATATAATACGTGGTCCAATTTAAAAAATTATAGGTCAATATTAAGGTCTGGACACCGTGCCGTTAGATAACATTTGAAAAATGTCTTTGAATTTTTAAAGCATTTAGAACGCTTATTTCCTCATTTTAAGCTTCTCAGAACACTTTTTTTCGCATAGGCATACATTGTAAACTTTAGGGTCACGCTGTGTACCCCCTAATTGACCTATAATTATTTCCTGTGGTAGGGCACACTATAACCCTGTAATATAATACGTGGTCCAATTTATAAATTATAGGTCAATATTAAGGTCCGATACCGTGCCGTTAGTAAACATAGAAAAAGTGTCTTCGAATTTCCTTGTTTTAATGCACTATTTAAAAATATACATAGTGTACCCCCTAATTGACCTATAATTATTTCCTGTTGTAGGGTACACTATTACCCTGTAATATAATACCTGGTCCAATTTAAATAATATGGGTCAATATTAAGGTCTGATATTGCGCCTTTGCGTTAAGTTAACCATTGAAAGATGTCTTTGAATTTTTTAAAGCATTTTAGAACGCCTATTTCTTCATTTTAAGCTTCTCAGAACACTCTATTTCGCATAGGCATAACATAGTAAACTTTGGGGTCACGCTGTGTAACCCCCTAATTGACCTATAATTATTTCCTGTGGTAGGGTACACTATTACCCTGTAATATAATTCGTGGTCCAATTTAGAAAATTATAGGTCAATATTAAGGTCCGATACCGTGCCGTTAGTTAACATAGAAAAGTATCTTCGTATTTCCTTGTTTTAATGCACTATTTAAAAATATACATAGTGTACCCCCTAATTGGCCTATAATTATTTCCTGTTGTAGGGTACACTATTACCCTGTAATATAATACCTGGTCCAATTTAAATATTATGGTTCCCATATTAAGGTCTGATATCGCGCCTTGCGTTAGTTAACCATTGAAAGATGTCCTTTGAATTTTTAAAGCATTTTAGAACGCTTATTTCTTCATTTTAAGCTTCTCAGAACACTCTATTTCGCATAGGCATACATAGTAAACTTTAGGTTCACGCTGTGTACCCCCTAATTGACCTATAATTATTTCCTGTGGTAGGGTACACTATTACCCTGTAATATAATACGTGGTCTAATTTAAAAATTATAGGTCAATATTAAGGTCCGATACCGTGCCGTTAGTTAACATAGAAAAGTGTCTTCGAATTTCCTTGTTTTAATGCACTATTTAAAATATACATAGTGTACCCCCTAATTGACCTAAAATTATTTCCTGCGGTAGGGTACACTATTACCCTGTAATATACTACCTGGTCCAATTTAAATAATATGGGTCAATATTAAGGTCTGATATTGTGCCTTGCGTTAGTTAACCATTGAAAGATGTCTTTGAATTTTTAAGCATTTTAGAACGCTTATTTCTTCATTTTAAGCTTCTCAGAACCCTCTATTTCGCATAGGCATACATAGTAAAACTTTGGGGTCACGCTTGTGTACCCCTAAATGGCCTATAATTATTTCCTGTGGTAGGGTACACTATTACCCTGTAATATAATACGTGGTCCAATTTAAAAATTATAGGTCAATATTAAGGTCCGATACCGTGCCGTTAGTAAACATTGAAAAAATGTCTTTGAATTTTTAAAGCATTTTAGAACGCTTATTTCCTCCTTTTAAGCTTCTCAGAAACACTTTATTTCGCATAGGGCATACATAGTAAAACTTTAGGGTCACGCTGTGTACCCCCTAATTGACCTATAATTATTTCCTGTGGTAGGGTACACTATTACCCTGTAAATATAATACCTGGTCTAATTTAAATATTATGGGTCAATATTAAGGTCTGATATTGCGCCTTGCGTTAGGTAACCATTGAAAGATGTCTTTGAATTTTTAAAGCATTTTAGAACGCTTATTTCCTCCTTTTAAGCTTCTCAGAACACTTTATTTCGCATAGGCATACATAGTAAACTTTAGGGTCACGCTGTGTACCCCCTAATTAACCTATAATTATTTCCTGTGGTAGGGCACACTATAACCCTGTAATATAATACGTGGTCCAATTTAAAAAGTATATGTCAATATTAAGGGTCCGATACCGTGCCGTAGTTAACATAGAAAAGTGTCCTTCGTATTTCCTTGTTTTAATGCACTATTTAAAATATACATAGTGTACCCCCTAATTGACCTATAATTATTTCCTGTGGTACGGTACTTTATTACCCTGTAATATAATACCTGGTCCAATTTAAATAATATGGGTCAATATTAAGGTCTGATATTGCGCCTTGCGTTAGTTAACCATTGAAAGATGTCTTTGAATTTTTAAAGCATTTTAGAAAGCTTATTTCTTCATTTTAAGCTTCTCAGAACACTCTATTTCGCATAGGCATACATAGTAAACTTTGGGGTCACGCTGTGTACCCCCTAATTAACCTATAATTATTTCCTGTGGTAGGGTGCAGTATTACCCTGTAATATAATACGTGGTCCAATTTAAAAATTTTTAGGTCAATATTAAGGTCCGATACCCTACCGTTAGTTAACATAGAAAAGAGTCTTCGTATTTCCTTGTTTTAATGCACTATTTTAAATATACATAGTGTACCCCCTAATTGACCTATAATTATTTCCTGTTGTAGGGTACACTATTACCCTGTAATATAATACCCTGGTCCAATTTAAATATTATGGTTCCATATTAAGGTCTGATATCGCGCCTTGCGTTAGTTAACCATTGAAAGATGTCTTTGAATTTTTAAAGCATTTTTAGAACGCTTATTTCTTCATTTTAAGCTTCTCAGAACCCCTTATTTCGCATAGGCATACATAGTAAACTTTAGGGTCACGCTGTGTACCCCCTAATTGACCTATAATTATTTTCTGTGGTAGGGTACACTATCACCCTGTGATATAATACGTGGTCCAATTTAAAAATTATAGGTCAATATTAAGGTCCGATACCGTGCCGTTAGTTAACATAGAAAAGTGTCTTCGTTTTTCCTTGTTTTAATGCACTATTTAAAATATACATAGTGTACCCCCTAATTGACCTATAATTATTTCCTGTGGTAGGGTACACTATTACCCTGTAAATATAATACCTGGTCCAATTTAAATGATATGGGTCAATATTAAGGTCTGATATTGCGCCTTGCGTTAGTTAACCATTGAAAGATGTCTTTGAATTTTTAAAGCATTTTAGAACGCTTATTTCTTCATTTTAAGCTTCTCAGAACACTCTATATCGCATAGGCATACATAGTAAAATTTAGGGTCACGCTGTGTCCCCCTAAATGACCATATATTTATTTCCTGTGGTAGGGTACACTATTACCCTGTAATATAATACGTATTCCCAATTTAAAAATTATAGGTCAATATTAAGGTCTGACACCGTGCCGGTTAGTTAACATTGAAAAATGTCTTTGAATTTTTAAAGCATTTTAGAACGCTTATTTCCTCATTTTAAGCTTCTCAGAACACTTTTTTTCGCATAGGCATTACATTGTAAACTTTAGGGTCCACGCTGTGTACCCCCTAATTGACCTATAATTATTTCCTGTGGTAGGGCACACTATAACCCTGTAATATAATACGTGGTCCAATTTATAAATTTTAGGTCAATATTAAGGTCCGATACCGTGCCGTTAGTAAACATAGAAAAGTGTCTTCGAATTTCCTTGTTTTAATGCACTATTTAAAATATACATAGTGTACCCCCTAATTGACCTATAATTATTTCCTGTGGTAGGGTACACTATTACCCTGTAATATAATACCTGGTCCAATTTAAATAATATGGGTCAATATTAAGGTCTGATATTGCGCCCTTGCGTTAGTTAACCATTGAAAGATGTCTTTGAATTTTTAAAGCATTTTAGAACGCCTATTTCTTCATTTTAAGCTTCTCAGAACACTCTATTTCGCATAGGCATACATAGTAAACTTTGGGGTCACGCTGTGTACCCCCTAATTGACCTATAATTATTTCCTGTGGTAGGGTACACTATTACCCTGTAATATAATACGTGGTCCAATTTAAAAAATTATAGGTCAATGTTAAGGTCCGATACCGTGCCGTTAGTTAACATAGAAAAGTGTCTTCGTATTTCCTTGTTTTAATGCACTATTTAAAATATACATAGTGTACCCCCTAATTGACCTATAATTATTTCCTGTAGTAGGGTACACTATTACCCTGTAATATAATACCTGGTCAAATTTAAAATATTATGGGTCAATATTAAGGTCTGATATTGCGCCTTGCGTTAGTTAACCATTGAAAGATGTCTTTGAATTTTTTAAAGCATTTTAGAACGCTTATTTCTTCATTTTAAGCTTCTCAGAACACTCTATATCGCATAGGCATACATAGTAAAATTTAGGGTCACGCTGTGTCCCCCCTAAATGACGTATATTTATTCCTGTGGTAGGGTACACTATTACCCTGTAAATATAATACGTGGTCCAATTTAAAAATTATAGGTCAATATTAAGGGTCTGACACCGTGCCGTTAGTTAAACATAGAAAAATGTCTTTGAATTTTTAAAGCATTTTAGAACGCTTATTTCCTCATTTTAAGCTTCTCAGAACACTTTATTTCGCATAGGGCATACATTGTAAACTTTAGGTCCACGCTGTGTACCCCCTAATTGACCTATAATTATTTTCCTGTGGTAGGGTACACTATAACCCTGTAATATAATACGTGGTCCAATTTATAAATTATAGGTCAATATTAAGGTCCGATACCGTGCCGTTAGTTAACATAGAAAAAGTGTCTTCGAATTTCCTTGTTTTAATGCACTATTTAAAATATACATAGTGTACCCCCTAATTGACCTATCATTATTTCCTGTGGTAGGGTACACTATTACCCTGTAATATAATACCTGGTCCAATTTAAATAATAGGGGTCAATATTAAGGTCTGATACCGTGCCGTTAGTTAACATTGAAAAATGTCTTTGAATTTTTTAAAGCATTTTAGAACGCTTTATTTCTTCATTTTAAGCTTCTCAGAACCCCTTATTTCGCATAGGCATACATAGTAAACTTTTAGGGTCACGCTGTGTACCCCCCTAATTGACCTATAATTTATTTCCTGTGGTAGGGTACACTATTTACCCTGTAATATAATACGTGGTCCAATTTAAAAATTATAGGTCAATGTTAAGGTCCGATTACCGTGCCGTTAGTTAACATAGAAAAGTGTCTTCGTATTTCCTTGTTTTAATGCACTATTTAAAATATACATAGTGTAACCCCCTAATTGACCTATAATTATTTCCTGTGGTAGGGTACACTATTACCCTGTAATATAATACCTGGTCAAATTTAAATATTATGGGTCAATATTAAGGTCTGATATTGCGCCTTGCGTTAGTTAACCATTGAAAGATGTCTTTGAATTTTTAAAGCATTTTAGAACGCTTATTTCTTCATTTTAAGCTTCTCAGAACACTCTATATCGCATAGGCATACATAGTAAAATTTAGGGTCACGCTGTGTCCCCCCTAAATGACATATATTTATTTCCTGTGGTAGGGTACACTATTACCCTGTAATATAATACGTGGTCCAATTTAAAAATTATAGGTCAATATTAAGGTCTGACACCGTGCCGTTAGTTAACATAGAAAAATGTCTTTGAATTTTTAAAGCATTTTAGAACGCTTATTTCCTCATTTTAAGCTTCTCAGAACACTTTATTTTGCATAGGCATCCATTGTAAACTTTAGGGTCACGCTGTGTACCCCCTAATTGACCTATAATTATTTCCTGTGGTAGGGTACACTATAACCCTGTAATATAATACGTGGTCCAATTTATAAATTATAGGTCAATATTAAGGTCCGATACCGTGCCGTTAGTTAACATAGAAAAGTGTCTTCGAATTTCCTTGTTTTAATGCACTATTTAAAATATACATAGTGTACCCCCTAATTGACCTATCATTATTTCCTGTGGTAGGGTACACTATTACCCTGTAATATAATACCTCGTCCAATTTAAATAATATGGGTCAATATTAAGGTCTGATACCGTGCCGTTAGTTAACATTGAAAAATGTCTTTGAATTTTTAAAGCATTTTAGAACGCTTATTTCCTCATTTTAAGCTTCTCAGAACACTTTATTTCGCATAGGCATACATTGTAAACTTTAGGGTCCCGCTGTGTACCCCCTAATTGACCTATAATTATTTCCTGTGGTAGGGCACACTATAACCCTGTAATATAATACGTGGTCCAATTTAAAAAGTATATGTCAATATTAAGGTCCGATTCCGTGCCGTTAGTTAACATAGAAAAGTGTCTTCGTATTTCCTTGTTTTAATGCACTATTTAAAATATACATAGTGTACCCCCTAATTGACCTATAATTATTTCCTGTGGTACGGTACTTTATTACCCTGTAATATAATACCTGGTCCAATTTAAATAATATGGGTCAATATTAAGGTCTGATATTGCGCCTTGCGTTAGTTAACCATTGAAAGATGTCTTTGAATTTTTAAAGCATTTTAAAACGCTTATTTCTTCATTTTAAGCTTCTCAGAACCCCTTATTTCGCATAGGCATACATAGTAAACTTTAGGGTCACGCTGTGTACCCCCTAATTGACCTATAATTATTTTCTGTGGTAGGGTACACTATCACCCTGTGATATAATACGTGGTCCAATTTAAAAATTATAGGTCAATATTAAGGTCCGATACCGTGCCGTTAGTTAACATAGAAAAGTGTCTTCGTTTTTCCTTGTTTTAATGCACTATTTAAAATATACATAGTGTACCCCCTAATTGACCTATAATTATTTCCTGTGGTAGGGTACACTATTACCCTGTAATATAATTCCTGGTCCAATTTAAATGATATGGGTCAATATTAAGGTCTGATATTGCGCCTTGCGTTAGTTAACCATTGAAAGATGTCTTTGAATTTTTAAAGCATTTTAGAACGCTTATTTCTTCATTTTAAGCTTCTCAGAACCTTTTATATCGCATAGGCATACATAGTAAAATTTAGGGTCACGCTGTGTCCCCCCTAAATGACATATATTTATTTCCTGTGGTAGGGTACACTATTACCCTGTAATATAATACGTGGTCCAATTTAAAAATTATAGGTCAATATTAAGGTCTGACACCGTGCCGTTAGTAAACATAGAAAAGTGTCTTCGAATTTCCTTGTTTTAATGCACTATTTAAAATATACATAGTGTACCCCCTAATTGACCTATAATTATTTCCTGTGGTAGGGTACACTATTACCCTGTAATATAATACCTGGTCCAATTTAAATAATATGGGTCAATATTAAGGTCTGATATTGCGCCTTGCGTTAGTTAACCATTGAAAGATGTCTTTGAATTTTTAAAGCATTTTAGAACGCCTATTTCTTCATTTTAAGCTTCTCAGAACACTCTATTTCGCATAGGCATACATAGTAAACTTTGGGGTCACGCTGTGTACCCCCTAATTGACCTATAATTATTTCCTGTGGTAGGGTACACTATTACCCTGTAATATAATACCTGGTCCAATTTAAATAATATGGGTCAATATTAAGGTCTGATACCGTGCCGTTAGTTAACATTGAAAAATGTCTTTGAATTTTTAAAGCATTTTAGAACGCTTATTTCCTCATTTTAAGCTTCTCAGAACACTTTATTTCGCATAGGCATACATAGTAAACTTTAGGGTCCCGCTGTGTACCCCCTAATTGACCTATAATTATTTTCTGTTTTAGGGTACACTATCACCCTGTAATATAATACGTGGAGCAATTTAAAAATTATAGGTCAATATTAAGGTCCGATACCGTGCCGTTAGTTAACATAGAAAAGTGTCTTCGTATTTCCCTGTTTTAATGCACTATTTAAAATATACATAGTGTACCCCCTAATTGACCTATAATTATTTCCTGTGGTAGGGTACACTATTACCCTGTAATATAATACCTGGTCCAATTTAAATATTATGGGTCAATATTAAGGTCTGATATCGCGCCTTGCGTTAGTTAACCATTGAAAGATGTCTCTGAATTTTTAAAGCATTTTAGAACGCTTATTTCTTCATTTTAAGCTTCTCAGAACACGCTATTTCGCATAGGCATACATAGTAAACTTTAGGTTCACGCTGTGTACCCCCTAATTGACCTATAATTATTTCCTGTGGTAGGGTACACTATTACCCTGTAATATAATTCGTGGTCCAATTTAGAAAATTATAGGTCAATATTAGGGTCCGATACCGTGCCGTTAGTTAACATAGAAAAGTATCTTCGTATTTCCTTGTTTTAATGCACTATTTAAAATATACATAGTGTACCCCCTAATTGACCTATAATTATTTCCTGTTGTAGGGTACACTATTACCCTGTAATATAATACCTGGTCCAATTTAAATATTATAGTTCCATTTAAAGCATTTTAGAACGCTTATTTCTTCATTTTAAGCTTCTCAGAACACTCTATTTCGCATAGGCATACATAGTAAACTTTAGGTTCACGCTGTGTACCCCCTAATTGACCTATAATTATTTCCTGTGGTAGGGTACACTATTACCCTGTAATATAATACGTGGTCTAATTTAAAAATTATAGGTCAATATTAAGGTCCGATACCGTGCCGTTAGTTAACATAGAAAAGTGTCTTCGAATTTCCTTGTTTTAATGCACTATTTAAAATATACATAGTGTACCCCCTAATTGACCTATAATTATTTCCTGCGGTAGGGTACACTATTACCCTGTAATATACTACCTGGTCCAATTTAAATAATATGGGTCAATATTAAGGTCTGATATTGTGCCTTGCGTTAGTTAACCATTGAAAGATGTCTTTGAATTTTTAAAGCATTTTAGAACGCTTATTTCTTCATTTTAAGCTTCTCAGAACCCTCTATTTCGCATAGGCATACATAGTAAACTTTGGGGTCACGCTGTGTACCCCCTAAATGGCCTATAATTATTTCCTGTGGTAGGGTACACTATTACCCTGTAATATAATACGTGGTCCAATTTAAAAATTATAGGTCAATATTAAGGTCCGATACCGTGCCGTTAGTAAACATTGAAAAATGTCTTTGAATTTTTAAAGCATTTTAGAACGCTTATTTCCTCCTTTTAAGCTTCTCAGAACACTTTATTTCGCATAGGCATACATAGTAAACTTTAGGGTCACGCTGTGTACCCCCTAATTGACCTATAATTATTTCCTGTGGTAGGGTACACTATTTCCCTGTAATATAATACCTGGTCTAATTTAAATATTATGGGTCAATATTAAGGTCTGATATTGCGCCTTGCGTTAGGTAACCATTGAAAGATGTCTTTGAATTTTTAAAGCATTTTAGAACGCTTATTTCTTCATTTTAAGCTTCTCAGAACACTTTATTTCGCATAGGCATACATAGTAAACTTTAGGGTCACGCTGAGTACCCCCTAATTGACTTATAATTATTTTCTGTGGTAGGGTACACTATCACACTGTAATATAATACGTGGTCCAATTTAAAAATTTTAGGTCAATATTAAGGTCCGATACCCTACCGTTAGCTAACATAGAAAAGAGTCTTCGAATTTCCTTGTTTTAATGCACTATTTAAAATATACATAGTGTACCCCCTAATTGACCTATAATTATTTCCTGTTGTAGGGCACACTTTTACCCTGTAATATAATACCTTGTCCAATTTAAATATTATGGTTCCATATTAAGGTCTGATATCGCGCCTTGCGTTAGTTAACCATTGAAAGATGTCTTTGAATTTTTAAAGCATTTTAGAACGCTTATTTCTTAATTTTAAGCTTCTCAGAACACTTTATTTCGCATAGTCATACATAGTAAACTTTAGGGTCACGCTGTGTACCCCCTAATTGACCTATAATTATTTCCTGTGGTAGGGTACACTATTACCCTGTAATATAATTCGTGGTCCAATTTAGAAAATTATAGGTCAATATTAAGGTCCGATACCGTGCCGTTAGTTAACATAGAAAAGTATCTTCGTATTTCCTTGTTTTAATGCACTATTTAAAATATACATAGTGTACCCCCTAATTGACCTATAATTATTTCCTGTTGTAGGGTACACTATTACCCTGTAATATAATACCTGGTCCAATTTAAATATTATGGTTCCATATTAAGGTCTGATATCGCGCCTTGCGTTAGTTAACCATTGAAAGATGTCTTTGAATTTTTAAAGCATTTTAGAACGCTTATTTCTTCATTTTAAGCTTCTCAGAACACTCTATTTCGCATAGGCATACATAGTAAACTTTTTGTTCACGCTGTGTACCCCCTAATTGACCTATAATTATTTCCTGTGGTAGGGTACACTATTACCCTGTAATATAATACGTGGTCTAATTTAAAAATTATAGGTCAATATTAAGGTCCGATACCGTGCCGTTAGTTAACATAGAAAAGTGTCTTCGAATTTCCTTGTTTTAATGCACTATTTAAAATATACATAGTGTACCCCCTAATTGACCTATAATTATTTCCTGCTGTAGGGTACACTATTACCCTGTAATATACTACCTGGTCCAATTTAAATAATATGGGTCAATATTAAGGTCTGATATTGCGCCTTGCGTTAGTTAACCATTGAAAGATGTCTTTGAATTTTTAAAGCATTTTAGAACGCTTATTTCTTCATTTTAAGCTTCTCAGAACACTCTATTTCGCATAGGCATACATAGTAAACTTTGGGGTCACGCTGTGTACCCCCTAAATGGCCTATAATTATTTCCTGTGGTAGGGTACACTATTACCCTGTAATATAATACGTGGTCCAATTTAAAAATTATAGGTCAATATTAAGTTCCGATACCGTGCCGTTAGTTAACATTGAAAAATGTCTTCGTATTTCCTTGTTTTATTGCACTATTTAAAATATACATAGTGTACCCCCTAATTGACCTATAATTATTTCCTGTTGTAGGGTACACTATTACCCTGTAATATAATACCTGGTCCAATTTAAATATTATGGTTCCATATTAAGGTCTGATATCGCGCCTTGTGTTAGTTAACCATTGAAAGATGTCTTTGAATTTTTAAAGCATTTTAGAACGCTTATTTCTTCATTTTAAGCTTCTCAGAACACTCTATTTCGCATAGGCATACATAGTAAACTTTGGGGTCACGCTGTGTACCCCCTAAATGGCCTATAATTATTTCCTGTGGTAGGGTACACTATTACCCTGTAATATAATACGTGGTCCAATTTAAAAATTATAGGTCAATATTAAGGTCCGATACCGTGCCGTTAGTAAACATTGAAAAATGTCTTTGAATTTTTAAAGCATTTTAGAACGCTTATTTCCTCCTTTTAAGCTTCTCAGAACACTTTATTTCGCTTAGGCATACATAGTAAACTTTAGGGTCACGCTGTGTACCCCCTAATTGACCTATAATTATTTCCTGTGGTAGGGTACACTATTACCCTGTAATATAATTCGTGGTCCAATTTAAAAATTATAGGTCAATATTAAGGTCCGATACCGTGCCGTTAATTAACATAGAAAAGTGTCTTTGAATTTTTAAAGCATTTTAGAACGTTTATTTCCTCATTTTAAGCTTCTCAGAACACTTTATTTCGCATAGTCATACATAGTAAACTTTAGGGTCACGCTGTGTACCCCCTAATTGACCTATAATTATTTCCTGTGGTAGGGTACACTATTACCCTGTAATATAATTCGTGGTCCAATTTAGAAAATTATAGGTCAATATTAAGGTCCGATACCGTGCCGTTAGTTAACATAGAAAAGTATCTTCGTATTTCCTTGTTTTAATGCACTATTTAAAATATACATAGTGTACCCCCTAATTGACCTATAATTATTTCCTGTTGTAGGGTACACTATTACCCTGTAATATAATACCTGGTCCAATTTAAATATTATGGTTCCATATTAAGGTCTGATATCGCGCCTTGCGTTAGTTAACCATTGAAAGATGTCTTTGAATTTTTAAAGCATTTTAGAACGCTTATTTCTTCATTTTAAGCTTCTCAGAACACTCTATTTCGCATAGGCATACATAGTAAACTTTTTGTTCACGCTGTGTACCCCCTAATTGACCTATAATTATTTCCTGTGGTAGGGTACACTATTACCCTGTAATATAATACGTGGTCTAATTTAAAAATTATAGGTCAATATTAAGGTCCGATACCGTGCTGTTAGTTAACATAGAAAAGTGTCTTCGAATTTCCTTGTTTTAATGCACTATTTAAAATATACATAGTGTACCCCCTAATTGACCTATAATTATTTCCTGCTGTAGGGTACACTATTACCCTGTAATATACTACCTGGTCCAATTTAAATAATATGGGTCAATATTAAGGTCTGATATTGCGCCTTGCGTTAGTTAACCATTGAAAGATGTCTTTGAATTTTTAAAGCATTTTAGAACGCTTATTTCTTCATTTTAAGCTTCTCAGAACACTCTATTTCGCATAGGCATACATAGTAAACTTTGGGGTCACGCTGTGTACCCCCTAAATGGCCTATAATTATTTCCTGTGGTAGGGTACACTATTACCCTGTAATATAATACGTGGTCCAATTTAAAAATTATAGGTCAATATTAAGTTCCGATACCGTGCCGTTAGTTAACATTGAAAAATGTCTTCGTATTTCCTTGTTTTATTGCACTATTTAAAATATACATAGTGTACCCCCTAATTGACCTATAATTATTTCCTGTTGTAGGGTACACTATTACCCTGTAATATAATACCTGGTCCAATTTAAATATTATGGTTCCATATTAAGGTCTGATATCGCGCCTTGTGTTAGTTAACCATTGAAAGATGTCTTTGAATTTTTAAAGCATTTTAGAACGCTTATTTCTTCATTTTAAGCTTCTCAGAACACTCTATTTCGCATAGGCATACATAGTAAACTTTGGGGTCACGCTGTGTACCCCCTAAATGGCCTATAATTATTTCCTGTGGTAGGGTACACTATTACCCTGTAATATAATACGTGGTCCAATTTAAAAATTATAGGTCAATATTAAGGTCCGATACCGTGCCGTTAGTAAACATTGAAAAATGTCTTTGAATTTTTAAAGCATTTTAGAACGCTTATTTCCTCCTTTTAAGCTTCTCAGAACACTTTATTTCGCTTAGGCATACATAGTAAACTTTAGGGTCACGCTGTGTACCCCCTAATTGACCTATAATTATTTCCTGTGGTAGGGTACACTATTACCCTGTAATATAATACCTGGTCCAATTTAAATATTATGGGTCAATATTAAGGTCTGATATTGCGCCTTGCGTTAGGTAACCATTGAAAGATGTGTTTGAATTTTTAAAGCATTTTAGAACGCTTATTTCTTCATTTTAAGCTTCTCAGAACACTTTATTTCGCATAGGCATACATAGTAAACTTTAGGGTCACGCTGTGTACCCCCTAAATGACCTATAATTATTTCCTGTGGTAGGGTTCACTATTACCCGGAAATATAATACGTGGTCCAATTTAAAAATTATAGGTCAATATTAAGGTCCGATACCGTGCCGTTAGTTAACATAGAAAAGTGTCTTCGAATTTCCTTGTTTTAATGCACTATTTAAAATATACATAGTGTACCCCCTAATTGACCTATAATTATTTCCTGTTGTAGGGTACACTATTACCCTGTAATATAATACCTGGTCCAATTTAAATATTATGGTTCTATATTAAGGTCTGATATCACGCCTTGCGTTAGTTAACCATTGAAAGATGTCTTTGAATTTTTAAAGCATTTTAGAACGCTTATTTCTTCATTGTAAGCTTCTCAGAACACTTTATTTCGCATAGGCATACATAGTAAACTTTAGGGTCACGCTGTGTACCCCCTAATTGACCTATAATTATTTTCTGTGGTAGGGTACACTATCACCCTGTAATATAATACGTTTTCCAATTTAAAAATTTTAGGTCAATATTAAGGTCCGATACCCTACCGTTAGTTAACATAGAAAAGAGTCTTCGAATTTCCTTGTTTTAATGCACTATTTAAAATATACATAGAGTACCCCCTAATTGACCTATAATTATTTCCTGTTGTAGGGTACACTATTACCCTGTAATATAATACCTGGTCCAATTTAAATATTATGGTTCCATATTAAGGTCTGATATCGCGCCTTGCGTTAGTTAACCATTGAAAGATGTCTTTGAATTTTTAAAGCATTTTAGAACGCTTATTTCTTCATTTTAAGCTTCTCAGAACACTCTATTTCGCATAGGCATACATAGTAAACTTTAGGGTCACGCTGTGTACCCCCTAATTGACCTATAATTATTTCCTGTGGTAGGGTACACTATTACCATGTAATACAATACGTGGTCCAATTTAAAAATTATAGGTCAATATTAAGGTCCGATACCGTGCCGTTTATTAACATAGAAAAGTGTCTTTGAATTTTTAAAGCATTTTAGAACGTTTATTTCCTCATTTTAAGCTTCTCAGAACACTTTATTTCGCATAGGCATACATAGTAAACTTTAGGGTCCCGCTGTGTACCCCCTAATTGACCTATAATTATTTTCTGTGGTAGGGTACACTATCACCCTGTAATATAATACGTGGTCCAATTAAAAAATTTTAGGTCAATATTAAGGTCCGATACCGTGCCGTTAGTTAACATAGAAAAGAGTCTTCGAATTTCCTTGTTTTAATGTACTATTTAAAATACACATAGTGTACCCCCTAATTGACCTATATTTAATTCCTGTGGTAGGGTACAGTATTACCCTGTAATATAATTCCTGGTCCAATTTAAATATTATGGTTCCATATTAAGGTCTGATATCGCGCCTTGCGTTAGTTAACCATTGAAAGATGTCTTTGAATTTTTAAAGCATTTTAGAACGCTTATTTCTTCATTTTAAGCTTCTCAGAACACTCTATTTCGCATAGGCATACATAGTAAACTTTTTGTTCACGCTGTGTACCCCCTAATTGACCTATAATTATTTCCTGTGGTAGGGTACACTATTACCCTGTAATATAATACGTGGTCTAATTTAAAAATTATAGGTCAATATTAAGGTCCGATACCGTGCCGTTAGTTAACATAGAAAAGTGTCTTCGAATTTCCTTGTTTTAATGCACTATTTAAAATATACATAGTGTACCCCCTAATTGACCTATAATTATTTCCTGCTGTAGGGTACACTATTACCCTGTAATATACTACCTGGTCCAATTTAAATAATATGGGTCAATATTAAGGTCTGATATCGCGCCTTGCGTTAGTTAACCATTGAAAGATGTCTTTGAATTTTTAAAGCATTTTAGAACGCTTATTTCTTCATTTTAAGCTTCTCAGAACACTCTATTTCGCATAGGCATACATAGTAAACTTTGGGGTCACGCTGTGTACCCCCTAAATGGCCTATAATTATTTCCTGTGGTAGGGTACACTATTACCCTGTAATATAATACGTGGTCCTATTTAAAAATTATAGGTCAATATTAAGTTCCGATACCGTGCCGTTAGTTAACATTGAAAAATGTCTTCGTATTTCCTTGTTTTATTGCACTATTTAAAATATACATAGTGTACCCCCTAATTGACCTATAATTATTTCCTGTTGTAGGGTACACTATTACCCTGTAATATAATACCTGGTCCAATTTAAATATTATGGTTCCATATTAAGGTCTGATATCGCGCCTTGCGTTAGTTAACCATTGAAAGATGTCTTTGAATTTTTAAAGCATTTTAGAACGCTTATTTCTTCATTTTAAGCTTCTAAGAACACTCTATTTCGCATAGGCATACATAGTAAACTTTGGGGTCACGCTGTGTACCCCCTAAATGGCCTATAATTATTTCCTGTGGTAGGGTACACTATTACCCTGTAATATAATACGTGGTCCAATTTAAAAATTATAGGTCAATATTAAGGTCCGATACCGTGCCGTTAGTAAACATTGAAAAATGTCTTTGAATTTTTAAAGCATTTTAGAACGCTTATTTCCTCCTTTTAAGCTTCTCAGAACACTTTATTTCGCTTAGGCATACATAGTAAACTTTAGGGTCACGCTGTGTACCCCCTAATTGACCTATAATTATTTCCTGTGGTAGGGTACACTATTACCCTGTAATATAATACCTGGTCCAATTTAAATATTATGGGTCAATATTAAGGTCTGATATTGCGCCTTGCGTTAGGTAACCATTGAAAGATGTGTTTGAATTTTTAAAGCATTTTAGAACGCTTATTTCTTCATTTTAAGCTTCTCAGAACACTTTATTTCGCATAGGCATACATAGTAAACTTTAGGGTCACGCTGTGTACCCCCTAAATGACCTATAATTATTTCCTGTGGTAAGGTTCACTATTACCCGGAAATATAATACGTGGTCCAATTTAAAAATTATAGGTCAATATTAAGGTCCGATACCGTGCCGTTAGTTAACATAGAAAAGTGTCTTCGAATTTCCTTGTTTTAATGCACTATTTAAAATATACATAGTGTACCCCCTAATTGACCTATAATTATTTCCTGTTGTAGGGTACACTATTACCCTGTAATATAATACCTGGTCCAATTTAAATATTATGGTTCTATATTAAGGTCTGATATCACGCCTTGCGTTAGTTAACCATTGAAAGATGTCTTTGAATTTTTAAAGCATTTTAGAACGCTTATTTCTTCATTGTAAGCTTCTCAGAACACTTTATTTCGCATAGGCATACATAGTAAACTTTAGGGTCACGCTGTGTACCCCCTAATTGACCTATAATTATTTTCTGTGGTAGGGTACACTATCACCCTGTAATATAATACGTTTTCCAATTTAAAAATTTTAGGTCAATATTAAGGTCCGATACCGTGCCGTTAGTTAACATAGAAAAGAGTCTTCGAATTTCCTTGTTTTAATGTACTATTTAAAATACACATAGTGTACCCCCTAATTGACCTATATTTAATTCCTGTGGTAGGGTACACTATTACCCTGTAATATAATTCCTGGTCCAATTTAAATATTATGGTTCCATATTAAGGTCTGATATCGCGCCTTGCGTTAGTTAACCATTGAAAGATGTCTTTGAGTTTTTAAAGCATTTTAGAACACTTATTTCTTCATTTTAAGCTTCTCAGAACACTCTATTTCGCATAGGCATACATAGTAAACTTTAGGGTCACGCTGTGTACCCCCTAATTGACCTATAATTATTTCCTGTCTTAGGGTACACTATTACCCTGTAATATAATACGAGGTCTAATTTAAAAAGTATAGGTCAATATTAAGGTCCGAAACCGTGCCGTTAGTTAACATAGAAAAGAGTCTTCGTATTTCCTTGTTTTAATGCACTATTTAAAATATACATAGTGTACCCCCTAATTGACCTATAATTATTTCCTGTTGTAGGGTACACTATTTCCCTGTAATATAATACCTGGTCTAATTGAAATATTATGGTTCCATATTAAGGTCTGATATCGCGCCTTGCGTTAGTTAACCATTGAAAGATGTCTTTGAATTTTTAAAGCATTTTAGAACGCTTATTTCTTCATTTTAAGCTTCTCAGAACACTCTATTTCGCATAGGCATACATAGTAGACTTTAGGGTCACGCTGTGTACCACCTAATTGACCTATAATTATTTCCTGTGGTAAGGTACACTATTGCCCTGTAATATAATACGTGGTACAATTTAAAAATTATAGGTCAATATTAAGGTCCGATACCGTGCCGTTAGTTAAAATAGAAAAGTGTCTTCGTATTTCCTTGTTTTAATGCACTATTTAAAATATACATAGTGTACCCCCTAAATGACCTATAATTATTTCCTGTGGTAGGGTACACTATTACCCTGTAATATAATACCTGGTCCAATTTAAATATTATGGGTCAATATTAAGATCTGATATTGCGCCTAGCGTTAGTTAAACATTGAAAGATGTCTTTGAATTTTTAAAGCATTTTAGAACGCTTATTTCTTCATTTTAAGCTTCTCAGAACACTCTATTTCGCAGAGGCATACATAGAGAACTTTAGGGTCACGCTGTGTACTCCCTAATTGACCTATAATTATTTCTTGTGGTAGGGTACACTATTACCCTATAATATAATACGTGGTCTAATTTAAAAATTATAGGTCAATATTAAGGTCCGATACCGGGCCGTTAGTTAACATAGAAAAGTGTCTTCGTATTTCCTTGTTTTAATACACTATTTAAAATATACATAGTGTACCCCCTAATTGACCTATAATTATTTCCTGTGGCAGGGTACACTATTATCATGTAATATAATACGTGGTCCAATTTAAAAATTATAGGTCAATATTAAGGTCTGATACCGGGCCGTTAGTTAACATAGAAAAGTGTCTTCGTATTTCCTTGTTTTAATGCACTATTTAAAATATACATAGTGTACACCCTAATTGACCTATAATTATTTCCTGTGGTAGGGTACACTATTACCCCGTAATATAATACCTGGTCCAATTCAAATATTATGGGTCAATATTAAGGTCTGATATTGCGCCTTGCGTTATTTAACCATTGAAAGATGTCTTTGAATTTTTAAAGCATTTTAGAACGCTTATTTCTTCATTTTAAGCTTCTCAGAACACTCTATTTCCCATAGGCATACATAGTCAAATTTAGGGTCACGCTGTGTACCCCCTAAATGACCTATAATTATTTCCTGTGGTAGGGTACACTATTACCCTGTAATATAATACGTGGTCCAATTTAAAAATTATAGGTCAATATTAATTTCCGATACCGTGCCGTTAGTTAACATAGAAAAGTGTCTTCGTATTTCCTTGTTTTAATGCACTATTTAAAATATACATAGTGTACCCCCTAATTGACCTATAATTATTTCCTGTGGTAGGGTACACTATTACCCTGCAATATAATACCTGGTCCAATTTAAATATTATGGGTCAATATTAAGGTCTGATATTGCGCCTTGCGTTAGTTAACCATTGAAAGATGTCTTTGAATTTTTAAAGCATTTTTGAACGCTTATTTCTTCATTTTAAGCATCTCAGAACACTCTATTTCGCATAGGCATACATAGTAAAATTTAGGGTTACGCTGTGTACCCCCTAAATGACCTATAATTATTTCCTGTGGTAGGGTACATTATTACCCTGTAATATAATACGTGGTCCAATTTAAAAATTATAGGTCAATATTAAGGTCCGATACCGTGCCGTTAGTTAACATAGAAAAATGTCTTTGAATTTTTAAAGCATTTTAGAACGCTTATTTCCTCATTTTAAGCTTCTCAGAACACTTTATTTCGCATAGGCATACATAGTAAAATTTAGGGTCACGCTGTGTACCCCCTAAATGACCTATAATTAATTCCTGTGGTAGGGTACACTATTACCCTGTAATATAATACGTGGTCCAATGTAAAAATTATAGGTCAATATTAAGTTCCGATACCGTGCCGTTAGTTAACATTGAAAAATGTCTTCGTATTTCCTTGTTTTAATGCACTATTTAAAATATACATAGTGTACCCCCTAATTGACCTATAATTATTTCCTGTGGTAGGGTACACTATTACCCTGTAATACAATACCTTGTTCAATTTAAATATTATGGGTCAATATTAAGGTTTGATATTGCGCCTTGCGTTAGTTAACCATTGAAAGATGTCTTTGAATTTTTAAAGCATTTTAGAACGCTTATTTCTTCATTTTAAGCTTCTCAGAACACTTTATTTCGCATAGGCATACATAGTAAACTTTAGGGTCACGCTGTGTACCCCCTAATTGACCTATAATTATTTCCTGTGGTAGGGTACACTATTACCCTGTAATATAATAGGTGGTCCAATTTAAAAATTATAGGTCAATATTAAGGTCCGATACCGTGCCGTTAGTTAGCATAGAAAAATGTCTTTGAATTTTAAAAGCATTTTAGAACGCTTATTTCCTCATTTTAAGCTTCTCAGAACACTTTATTTCGCATAGGCATACATAGTAAACTTTAGGGTCACACTGTGTACCCCCTAATTGACCTATAATTATTTCCTTTGGAAGGGTACACTATTACCCTGTAATATAATACCTGGTCCAATTTAAATATTATGGGTCAATATTAAGGTCTGATATTGCGCCTTGCGTTATTTAACCATTGAAAGATGTCTTTGAATTTTTAAAGCATTTTAGAACGCTTATTTCTTCATTTTAAGCATTTCAGAACACTCTATTTCCCATAGGCATACATAGTAAAATTTAGGGTTACGCTGTGTACCCCCTAAATGACCTATAATTATTTCCTGTGGTAGGGTACATTATTACCCTGTAATATAATACGTGGTCCAATTTAAAAATTATAGGTCAATATTAAGGTCCGATACCGTGCCGTTAGTTAACATAGAAAAATGTCTTTGAATTTTTAAAGCATTTTAGAACGCTTATTTCCTCATTTTAAGCTTCTCAGAACACTTTATTTCGCATAGGCATACATAGTAAAATTTAGGGTCACGCTGTGTACCCCCTAAATGACCTATAATTAATTCCTGTGGTAGGGTACACTATTACCCTGTAATATAATACGTGGTCCAATGTAAAAATTATAGGTCAATATTAAGTTCCGATACCGTGCCGTTAGTTAACATTGAAAAATGTCTTCGTATTTCCTTGTTTTAATGCACTATTTAAAATATACATAGTGTACCCCCTAATTGACCTATAATTATTTCCTGTGGTAGGGTACACTATTACCCTGTAATACAATACCTTGTTCAATTTAAATATTATGGGTCAATATTAAGGTTTGATATTGCGCCTTGCGTTAGTTAACCATTGAAAGATGTCTTTGAATTTTTAAAGCATTTTAGAACGCTTATTTCTTCATTTTAAGCTTCTCAGAACACTTTATTTCGCATAGGCATACATAGTAAACTTTAGGGTCACGCTGTGTACCCCCTAATTGACCTATAATTATTTCCTGTGGTAGGGTACACTATTACCCTGTAATATAATAGGTGGTCCAATTTAAAAATTATTGTCAATATTAAGGTCCGATACCGTGCCGTTAGTTAGCATAGAAAAATGTCTTTGAATTTTAAAAGCATTTTAGAACGCTTATTTCCTCATTTTAAGCTTCTCAGAACACTTTATTTCGCATAGGCATACATAGTAAACTTTAGGGTCACACTGTGTACCCCCTAATTGACCTATAATTATTTCCTGTTGTAGGGTACACTATTACCCTGTAATATAATACCTGGTCCAATTTAAATATTATGGTTCTATATTAAGGTCTGATATCACGCCTTGCGTTAGTTAACCATTGAAAGATGTCTTTGAATTTTTAAAGCATTTTAGAACGCTTATTTCTTCATTGTAAGCTTCTCAGAACACATTATTTCGCATAGGCATACATAGTAAACTTTAGGGTCACGCTGTGTACCCCCTAATTGACCTATAATTATTTTCTGTGGTAGGGTACACTATCACCCTGTAATATAATACGTTTTCCAATTTAAAAATTTTAGGTCAATATTAAGGTCCGATACCGTGCCGTTAGTTAACATAGAAAAGAGTCTTCGAATTTCATTGTTTTAATGTACTATTTAAAATACACATAGTGTACCCCCTAATTGACCTATATTTAATTCCTGTGGTAGGGTACACTATTACCCTGTAATATAATTCCTGGTCCAATTTAAATATTATGGTTCCATATTAAGGTCTGATATCGCGCCTTGCGTTAGTTAACCATTGAAAGATGTCTTTGAGTTTTTAAAGCATTTTAGAACACTTATTTCTTCATTTTAAGCTTCTCAGAACACTCTATTTCGCATAGGCATACATAGTAAACTTTAGGGTCACGCTGTGTACCCCCTAATTGACCTATAATTATTTCCTGTCTTAGGGTACACTATTACCCTGTAATATAATACGAGGTCTAATTTAAAAAGTATAGGTCAATATTAAGGTCCGAAACCGTGCCGTTAGTTAACATAGAAAAGAGTCTTCGTATTTCCTTGTTTTAATGCACTATTTAAAATATACATAGTGTACCCCCTAATTGACCTATAATTATTTCCTGTTGTAGGGTACACTATTTCCCTGTAATATAATACCTGGTCTAATTGAAATATTATGGTTCCATATTAAGGTCTGATATCGCGCCTTGCGTTAGTTAACCATTGAAAGATGTCTTTGAATTTTTAAAGCATTTTAGAACGCTTATTTCTTCATTTTAAGCTTCTCAGAACACTCTATTTCGCATAGGCATACATAGTAGACTTTAGGGTCACGCTGTGTACCACCTAATTGACCTATAATTATTTCCTGTGGTAAGGTACACTATTGCCCTGTAATATAATACGTGGTACAATTTAAAAATTATAGGTCAATATTAAGGTCCGATACCGTGCCGTTAGTTAAAATAGAAAAGTGTCTTCGTATTTCCTTGTTTTAATGCACTATTTAAAATATACATAGTGTACCCCCTAAATGACCTATAATTATTTCCTGTGGTAGGGTACACTATTACCCTGTAATATAATACCTGGTCCAATTTAAATATTATGGGTCAATATTAAGATCTGATATTGCGCCTAGCGTTAGTTAAACATTGAAAGATGTCTTTGAATTTTTAAAGCATTTTAGAACGCTTATTTCTTCATTTTAAGCTTCTCAGAACACTCTATTTCGCAGAGGCATACATAGAGAACTTTAGGGTCACGCTGTGTACTCCCTAATTGACCTATAATTATTTCTTGTGGTAGGGTACACTATTACCCTATAATATAATACGTGGTCTAATTTAAAAATTATAGGTCAATATTAAGGTCCGATACCGGGCCGTTAGTTAACATAGAAAAGTGTCTTCGTATTTCCTTGTTTTAATACACTATTTAAAATATACATAGTGTACCCCCTAATTGACCTATAATTATTTCCTGTGGCAGGGTACACTATTATCATGTAATATAATACGTGGTCCAATTTAAAAATTATAGGTCAATATTAAGGTCTGATACCGGGCCGTTAGTTAACATAGAAAAGTGTCTTCGTATTTCCTTGTTTTAATGCACTATTTAAAATATACATAGTGTACACCCTAATTGACCTATAATTATTTCCTGTGGTAGGGTACACTATTACCCCGTAATATAATACCTGGTCCAATTCAAATATTATGGGTCAATATTAAGGTCTGATATTGCGCCTTGCGTTATTTAACCATTGAAAGATGTCTTTGAATTTTTAAAGCATTTTAGAACGCTTATTTCTTCATTTTAAGCTTCTCAGAACACTCTATTTCCCATAGGCATACATAGTAAAATTTAGGGTCACGCTGTGTACCCCCTAAATGACCTATAATTATTTCCTGTGGTAGGGTACACTATTACCCTGTAATATAATACGTGGTCCAATTTAAAAATTATAGGTCAATATTAATTTCCGATACCGTGCCGTTAGTTAACATAGAAAAGTGTCTTCGTATTTCCTTGTTTTAATGCACTATTTAAAATATACATAGTGTACCCCCTAATTGACCTATAATTATTTCCTGTGGTAGGGTACACTATTACCCTGTAATATAATACCTGGTCCAATTTAAATATTATGGGTCAATATTAAGGTCTGATATTGCGCCTTGCGTTAGTTAACCATTGAAAGATGTCTTTGAATTTTTAAAGCATTTTTGAACGCTTATTTCTTCATTTTAAGCATCTCAGAACACTCTATTTCGCATAGGCATACATAGTAAAATTTAGGGTTACGCTGTGTACCCCCTAAATGACCTATAATTATTTCCTGTGGTAGGGTACATTATTACCCTGTAATATAATACGTGGTCCAATTTAAAAATTATAGGTCAATATTAAGGTCCGATACCGTGCCGTTAGTTAACATAGAAAAATGTCTTTGAATTTTTAAAGCATTTTAGAACGCTTATTTCCTCATTTTTAGCTTCTCAGAACACTTTATTTCGCATAGGCATACATAGTAAAATTTAGGGTCACGCTGTGTACCCCCTAAATGACCTATAATTAATTCCTGTGGTAGGGTACACTATTACCCTGTAATATAATACGTGGTCCAATGTAAAAATTATAGGTCAATATTAAGTTCCGATACCGTGCCGTTAGTTAACATTGAAAAATGTCTTCGTATTTCCTTGTTTTAATGCACTATTTAAAATATACATAGTGTACCCCCTAATTGACCTATAATTATTTCCTGTGGTAGGGTACACTATTACCCTGTAATATAATACCTGGTCCAATTTAAATATTATGGGTCAATATTAAGGTCTGATATTGCGCCTTGCGTTAGTTAACCATTGAAAGATGTCTTTGAATTTTTAAAGCATTTTTGAACGCTTATTTCTTCATTTTAAGCATCTCAGAACACTCTATTTCGCATAGGCATACATAGTAAAATTTAGGGTTACGCTGTGTACCCCCTAAATGACCTATAATTATTTCCTGTGGTAGGGTACATTATTACCCTGTAATATAATACGTGGTCCAATTTAAAAATTATAGGTCAATATTAAGGTCCGATACCGTGCCGTTAGTTAACATAGAAAAATGTCTTTGAATTTTTAAAGCATTTTAGAACGCTTATTTCCTCATTTTAAGCTTCTCAGAACACTTTATTTCGCATAGGCATACATAGTAAAATTTAGGGTCACGCTGTGTACCCCCTAAATGACCTATAATTAATTCCTGTGGTAGGGTACACTATTACCCTGTAATATAATACGTGGTCCAATGTAAAAATTATAGGTCAATATTAAGTTCCGATACCGTGCCGTTAGTTAACATTGAAAAATGTCTTCGTATTTCCTTGTTTTAATGCACTATTTAAAATATACATAGTGTACCCCCTAATTGACCTATAATTATTTCCTGTGGTAGGGTACACTATTACCCTGTAATACAATACCTTGTTCAATTTAAATATTATGGGTCAATATTAAGGTTTGATATTGCGCCTTGCGTTAGTTAACCATTGAAAGATGTCTTTGAATTTTTAAAGCATTTTAGAACGCTTATTTCTTCATTTTAAGCTTCTCAGAACACTTTATTTCGCATAGGCATACATAGTAAACTTTAGGGTCACGCTGTGTACCCCCTAATTGACCTATAATTATTTCCTGTGGTAGGGTACACTATTACCCTGTAATATAATAGGTGGTCCAATTTAAAAATTATAGGTCAATATTAAGGTCCGATACCGTGCCGTTAGTTAGCATAGAAAAATGTCTTTGAATTTTAAAAGCATTTTAGAACGCTTATTTCCTCATTTTAAGCTTCTCAGAACACTTTATTTCGCATAGGCATACATAGTAAACTTTAGGGTCACACTGTGTACCCCCTAATTGACCTATAATTATTTCCTTTGGAAGGGTACACTATTACCCTGTAATATAATACCTGGTCCAATTTAAATATTATGGGTCAATATTAAGGTCTGATATTGCGCCTTGCGTTATTTAACCATTGAAAGATGTCTTTGAATTTTTAAAGCATTTTAGAACGCTTATTTCTTCATTTTAAGCATTTCAGAACACTCTATTTCCCATAGGCATACATAGTAAAATTTAGGGTTACGCTGTGTACCCCCTAAATGACCTATAATTATTTCCTGTGGTAGGGTACATTATTACCCTGTAATATAATACGTGGTCCAATTTAAAAATTATAGGTCAATATTAAGGTCCGATACCGTGCCGTTAGTTAACATAGAAAAATGTCTTTGAATTTTTAAAGCATTTTAGAACGCTTATTTCCTCATTTTAAGCTTCTCAGAACACTTTATTTCGCATAGGCATACATAGTAAAATTTAGGGTCACGCTGTGTACCCCCTAAATGACCTATAATTAATTCCTGTGGTAGGGTACACTATTACCCTGTAATATAATACGTGGTCCAATGTAAAAATTATAGGTCAATATTAAGTTCCGATACCGTGCCGTTAGTTAACATTGAAAAATGTCTTCGTATTTCCTTGTTTTAATGCACTATTTAAAATATACATAGTGTACCCCCTAATTGACCTATAATTATTTCCTGTGGTAGGGTACACTATTACCCTGTAATACAATACCTTGTTCAATTTAAATATTATGGGTCAATATTAAGGTTTGATATTGCGCCTTGCGTTAGTTAACCATTGAAAGATGTCTTTGAATTTTTAAAGCATTTTAGAACGCTTATTTCTTCATTTTAAGCTTCTCAGAACACTTTATTTCGCATAGGCATACATAGTAAACTTTAGGGTCACGCTGTGTACCCCCTAATTGACCTATAATTATTTCCTGTGGTAGGGTACACTATTACCCTGTAATATAATAGGTGGTCCAATTTAAAAATTATAGGTCAATATTAAGGTCCGATACCGTGCCGTTAGTTAGCATAGAAAAATGTCTTTGAATTTTAAAAGCATTTTAGAACGCTTATTTCCTCATTTTAAGCTTCTCAGAACACTTTATTTCGCATAGGCATACATAGTAAACTTTAGGGTCACACTGTGTACCCCCTAATTGATCTATAATTATTTCCTTTGGAAGGGTACACTATTACCCTGTAATATAATACCTGGTCCAATTTAAATATTATGGGTCAATATTAAGGTCTGATATTGCGCCTTGCGTTATTTAACCATTGAAAGATGTCTTTGAATTTTTAAAGCATTTTAGAACGCTTATTTCTTCATTTTAAGCTTCTCAGAACACTCTATTTCCCATAGGCATACATAGTAAAATTTAGGGTCACGCTGTGTACCCCCTAAATGACCTATAATTATTTCCTGTGGTAGGGTACACTATTACCCTGTAATATAATACGTGGTCCAATTTAAAAATTATAGGTCAATATTAAGTTCCGATACCGTGCCGTTAGTTAACATTGAAAAATGTCTTCGTATTTCCTTGTTTTAATGCACTATTTAAAATACACATAGTGTACCCCCTAATTGACCTATAATTATTTCCTGTGGTAGGGTACACTATTACCCTGTAATACAATACCTGGTTCAATTTAAATATTATGGGTCAATATTAGGGTTTGATATTGCGCCTTGCGTTAGTTAACCATTGAAAGATGTGTTTGAATTTTTAAAGCATTTTAAAACGCTTATTTCTTCATTTTAAACTTCTCAGAACACTTTATTTCGCATAGGCATACATAGTAAACTTTAGGGTCACGCTGTGTACCCCCTAATTGACCTATAATTATTTCCTGTGGTAGGGTACACTATTACCCTGTAATATAATAGGTGGTCCAATTTAAAAATTATAGGTCAATATTAAGGTCCGATACCGTGCCGTTAGTTAGCATAGAAAAATGTCTTTGAATTTTTAAAGCATTTTAGAACGCTTATTTCCTCATTTTAAGCTTCTCAGAACACTTTATTTCGCATAGGCATACATAGTAAACTTTAGGGTCACTCTGCGTACCCCCTAATTGACCTATAATTATTTCCTGTGGTAGGGTACACTATAACCCTGTAATATAATACGTGGTCCAATTTAAAAATTATAGGTCAATATTAATTTCCGATACCGTGCCGTTAGTTAACATAGAAAAGTGTCTTCGTATTTCCTTGTTTTAATGCACTATTTAAAATATACATAGTGTACCCCCTAATTGACCTATAATTATTTCCTGTGGTAGGGTACACTATTACCCTGTAATACAATACCTGGTTCAATTTAAATATTATGGGTCAATATTAAGGTTTGATATTGCGCCTTGCGTTAGTTAACCATTGAAAGATGTCTTTGAATTTTTAAAGCATTTTAGAACGCTTATTTCTTTATTTTAAGCTTCTCAGAACACTTTATTTCGCATAGGCATACATATTAACATTTAGGGTCACGCTGTGTACCCCCTAATTGACCTATAATTATTTCCATTGGTAGGGTACACTATTACCCTGTAATATAATAGGTGGTCCAATTTAAAAATTATAGGTCAATATTAAGGTCCGATACCGTGCCGTTAGTTAGCATAGAAAAATGTCTTTGAATTTTTAAAGCATTTTAGAACGCTTATTTCCTCATTTTAAGCTTCTCAGAACACTTTATTTCGCATAGGCATACATAGTAAACTTTAGGGTCACTCTGCGTACCCCCTAATTGACCTATAATTATTTCCTGTGGTAGGGTACACTATAACCCTGTAATATAATACGTGGTCCAATTTAAAAATTATAGGTCAATATTAAGGTCCGATACTGTGCCGTTAGTTAACATAGAAAAATGTCTTTGAATTTTTAAAGCATTTTAGAACGCTTATTTCCTCATTTTAAGCTTCTCAGAACACTTTATTTCGCATAGGCATACATAGTAAAATTTAGGGTCACGCTGTGTACCCCCTAAATGACCTATAATTAATTCCTGTGGTAGGGTACACTATTACCCTGTAATATAATACGTGGTCCAATGTAAAAATTATAGGTCAATATTAAGTTCCGATACCGTGCCGTTAGTTAACATTGAAAAATGTCTTCGTATTTCCTTGTTTTAATGCACTATTTAAAATATACATAGTGTACCCCCTAATTGACCTATAATTATTTCCTGTGGTAGGGTACACTATTACCCTGTAATACAATACCTTGTTCAATTTAAATATTATGGGTCAATATTAAGGTTTGATATTGCGCCTTGCGTTAGTTAACCATTGAAAGATCTCTTTGAATTTTTAAAGCATTTTAGAACGCTTATTTCTTCATTTTAAGCTTCTCAGAACACTTTATTTCGCATAGGCATACATAGTAAACTTTAGGGTCACGCTGTGTACCCCCTAATTGACCTATAATTATTTCCTGTGGTAGGGTACACTATTACCCTGTAATATAATAGGTGGTCCAATTTAAAAATTATAGGTCAATATTAAGGTCCGATACCGTGCCGTTAGTTAGCATAGAAAAATGTCTTTGAATTTTAAAAGCATTTTAGAACGCTTATTTCCTCATTTTAAGCTTCTCAGAACACTTTCTTTCGCATAGGCATACATAGTAAACTTTAGGGTCACACTGTGTACCCCCTAATTGACCTATAATTATTTCCTGTGGTAGGGTACACTATTACCATGTAATATAATACGTGGTCCAATTTAAAAATTATAGGTCAATATTAAGGTCCGATACCGTGCCGTTAGTTAACATTGAAAAATGTCTTTGAATTTTTAAAGCATTTTAGAACGCTTATTTCCTCATTTTAAGCTTCTCAGAACACTTTATTTCGCATAGGCATACATAGTAAACTTTAGGGTCACACTGTGTACCCCCTAATTGACCTATAATTATTTCCTGTGGTAGGGTACACTATTACCATGTAATATAATACGTGGTCCAATTTAAAAATTATAGGTCAATATTAAGGTCCGATACCGTGCCGTTAGTTAACATAGAAAAGTGTCTTCGTTTTTCCTTGTTTTAATGCACAATTTAAAATATACATAGTGTACCCCCTAATTGACCTATAATTATTTCCTGTGGTAGGGTACACTATTACCCTGTAATATAATACCTGGTCCAATTTAAATATTATGGGTCAATATTAAGGTCTGATATTGCGCCTTGCGCTAGTTAACCATTGAAAGATGTCTTTGAATTTTTAAAGCATTTTAGAACGCTTATTTCTTCATTTTAAGCTTCTCAGAACACTCTATTTCGCATAAGCATACATAGTAAAATTTAGGGTCACGCTGTGTACCCCCTAAATGACCTATAATTATTTCCTGTGGTAGGGTACACTATTACCCTGTAATATAATACGTGGTCCAATTTAAAAATTATAGGTCAATATTAAGGTCCGATACCGTGCCGTTAGTTAACATTGAAAAATGTCTTTGAATTTTTAAAGCATTTTAGAACGCTTATTTCCTCATTTTAAGCTTCTCAGAACACTTTATTTCGCATAGGCATACATAGTAAACTTTAGGGTCACGCTGTGTACCCCCTAATTGACCTATAATTATTTCCTGTGGTAGGATACACTATAACCCTGTAATATAATACGTGGTCCAATTTAAAAATTATAGGTCAATATTAAGGTTCGATACCGTGCCGTTAGTTAACATAGAAAAGTGTCTTCGTATTTCCTTGTTTTAATGCACTATTTAAAATATACATAGTGTACCCCTAATTGACCTATAATTATTTCCTGTGGTAGGGTACACTATTACCCTGTACTACAATACCTGGTTCAATTTAAATATTATGGGTCAATATTAAGGTTTGATATTGCGCCTTGCGTTACTTAACCATTGAAAGATGTCTTTGAATTTTTAAAGCATTTTAGAACGCTTATTTCTTTATTTTAAGCTTCTCAGAACACTTTATTTCGCATAGGCATACATATTAAACTTTAGGGTCACGCTGTGTACCCCCTAATTGACCTATAATTATTTCCATTGGTAGGGTACACTATTACCCTGTAATATAATAGGTGGTCCAATTTAAAAATTATAGGTCAATATTAAGGTCCGATACCGTGCCGTTAGTTAGCATAGAAAAATGTCTTTGAATTTTTAAAGCATTTTAGAACGCTTATTTCCTCATTTTAAGCTTCTCAGAACACTTTATTTCGCATAGGCATACATAGTAAACTTTAGGGTCACTCTGCGTACCCCCTAATTGACCTATAATTATTTCCTGTGGTAGGGTACACTATAACCCTGTAATATAATACGTGGTCCAATTTAAAAATTATAGGTCAATATTAAGGTCCGATACCGTGCCGTTAGTTAACATAGAAAAATGTCTTTGAATTTTTAAAGCATTTTAGAACGCTTATTTCCTCATTTTAAGCTTCTCAGAACACTTTATTTCGCATAGGCATACATAGTAAAATTTAGGGTCACGCTGTGTACCCCCTAAATGACCTATAATTAATTCCTGTGGTAGGGTACACTATTACCCTGTAATATAATACGTGGTCCAATGTAAAAATTATAGGTCAATATTAAGTTCCGATACCGTGCCGTTAGTTAACATTGAAAAATGTCTTCGTATTTCCTTGTTTTAATGCACTATTTAAAATATACATAGTGTACCCCCTAATTGACCTATAATTATTTCCTGTGGTAGGGTACACTATTACCCTGTAATACAATACCTTGTTCAATTTAAATATTATGGGTCAATATTAAGGTTTGATATTGCGCCTTGCGTTAGTTAACCATTGAAAGATCTCTTTGAATTTTTAAAGCATTTTAGAACGCTTATTTCTTCATTTTAAGCTTCTCAGAACACTTTATTTCGCATAGGCATACATAGTAAACTTTAGGGTCACACTGTGTACCCCCTAATTGACCTATAATTATTTCCTGTGGTAGGGTACACTATTACCCTGTAATATAATAGGTGGTCCAATTAAAAAATTATAGGTCAATATTAAGGTCCGATACCGTGCCGTTAGTTAGCATAGAAAAATGTCTTTGAATTTTAAAAGCATTTTAGAACGCTTATTTCCTCATTTTAAGCTTCTCAGAACACTTTATTTCGCATAGGCATACATAGTAAACTTTAGGGTCACACTGTGTACCCCCTAATTGACCTATAATTATTTCCTGTGGTAGGGTACACTATTACCATGTAATATAATACGTGGTCCAATTTAAAAATTATAGGTCAATATTAAGGTCCGATACCGTGCCGTTAGTTAACATAGAAAAGTGTCTTCGTATTTCCTTGTTTTAATGCACAATTTAAAATATACATAGTGTACCCCCTAATTGACCTATAATTATTTCCTGTGGTAGGGTACACTATTACCCTGTAATATAATACCTGGTCCAATTTAAATATTATGGGTCAATATTAAGGTCTGATATTGCTCCTTGCGCTAGTTAACCATTGAAAGATGTCTTTGAATTTTTAAAGCATTTTAGAACGCTTATTTCTTCATTTTAAGCTTCTCAGAACACTCTATTTCGCATAAGCATACATAGTAAAATTTAGGGTCACGCTGTGTACCCCCTAAATGACCTATAATTTTTTCCTGTGGTAGGGTACACTATTACCCTGTAATATAATACGTGGTCCAATTTAAAAATTATAGGTCAA
Organism: Parasteatoda tepidariorum; assembly: GCF_982258835.1. Taxonomy (NCBI): domain Eukaryota; kingdom Metazoa; phylum Arthropoda; class Arachnida; order Araneae; family Theridiidae; genus Parasteatoda; species Parasteatoda tepidariorum. Next base: position 29,983 of record NW_028257398.1, on the reverse strand, counting down.
TATTAAGGTCCGATACCATGCCGTTAGTTAACATTGAAAAATGTCTTTGAATTTTTAAAGCATTTTAGAACGCTTATTTCCTCATTTTAAGCTTCTCAGATCACTTTATTTCGCATAGGCATACATAGTAAACTTTAGGGTCACGCTGTGTACCCCCTAATTGACCTATAATTATTTCCTGTGGTAGGATACACTATAACCCTGTAATATAATACGTGGTCCAATTTAAAAATTATAGGTCAATATTAAGGTTCGATACCGTGCCGTTAGTTAACATAGAAAAGTGTCTTCGTTTTTCCTTGTTTTAATGCACTATTTAAAATATACATAGTGTACCCCTAATTGACCTATAATTATTTCCTGTGGTAGGGTACACTATTACCCTGTAATACAATACCTGGTTCAATTTAAATATTATGGGTCAATATTAAGGTCCGATACCGTGCCGTTAGTTAGAATAGAAAAATGTCTTTGAATTTTTAAAGCATTTTAGAACGCTTATTTCCTCATTTTAAGCTTCTCAGAACACTTTATTTCGCATAGGCATACATAGTAAACTTTAGGGTCACTCTGCGTACCCCCTAATTGACCTATAATTATTTCCTGTGGTAGGGTACACTATAACCCTGTAATATAATACGTGGTCCAATTTAAAAATTATAGGTCAATATTAAGGTCCGATACCGTGCCGTTAGTTAACATAGAAAAATGTCTTTGAATTTTTAAAGCATTTTAGAACGCTTATTTCCTCATTTTAAGCTTCTCAGAACACTTTATTTCGCATAGGCATACATAGTAAAATTTAGGGTCACGCTGTGTACCCCCTAAATGACCTATAATTAATTCCTGTGGTAGGGTACACTATTACCCTGTAATATAATACGTGGTCCAATGTAAAAATTATAGGTCAATATTAAGTTCCGATACCGTGCCGTTAGTTAACATTGAAAAATGTCTTCGTATTTCCTTGTTTTAATGCACTATTTAAAATATACATAGTGTACCCCCTAATTGACCTATAATTATTTCCTGTGGTAGGGTACACTATTACCCTGTAATACAATACCTTGTTCAATTTAAATATTATGGGTCAATATTAAGGTTTGATATTGCGCCTTGCGTTAGTTAACCATTGAAAGATCTCTTTGAATTTTTAAAGCATTTTAGAACGCTTATTTCTTCATTTTAAGCTTCTCAGAACACTTTATTTCGCATAGGCATACTTAGTAAACTTTAGGGTCACGCTGTGTACCCCCTAATTGACCTATAATTATTTCCTGTGGTAGGGTACACTATTACCCTGTAATATAATAGGTGGTCCAATTAAAAAATTATAGGTCAATAGTAAGGTCCGATACCGTGCCGTTAGTTAGCATAGAAAAATGTCTTTGAATTTTAAAAGCATTTTAGAACGCTTATTTCCTCATTTTAAGCTTCTCAGAACACTTTATTTCGCATAGGCATACATAGTAAACTTTAGGGTCACACTGTGTACCCCCTAATTGACCTATAATTATTTCCTGTTTTAGGGTACACTATTACCATGTAATATAATACGTGGTCCAATTTAAAAATTATAGGTCAATATTAAGGTCCGATACCGTGCCGTTAGTTAACATAGAAAAGTGTCTTCGTATTTCCTTGTTTTAATGCACAATTTAAAATATACATAGTGTACCCCCTAATTGACCTATGATTATTTCCTGTGGTAGGGTACACTATTACCCTGTAATATAATACCTGGTCCAATTTAAATATTATGGGTCAATATTAAGGTCTGATATTGCGCCTTGCGCTAGTTAACCATTGAAAGATGTCTTTGAATTTTTAAAGCATTTTAGAACGCTTATTTCTTCATTTTAAGCTTCTCAGAACACTCTATTTCGCATAAGCATACATAGTAAAATTTAGGGTCACGCTGTGTACCCCCTAAATGACCTATAATTATTTCCTGTGGTAGGGTACACTATTACCCTGCAATATAATACGTGGTCCAATTTAAAAATTATAGGTCAATATTAAGGTCCGATACCGTGCCGTTAGTTAACATTGAAAAATGTCTTTGAATTTTTAAAGCATTTTAGAACGCTTATTTCCTCATTTTAAGCTTCTCAGAACACTTTATTTCGCATAGGCATACATAGTAAACTTTAGGGTCACTCTGCGTACCCCCCTAATTGACCTATAATTATTTCCTGTGGTAGGGTACACTATAACCCTGTAATATAATACATGGTCCAATTTAAAAATTATAGGCCAATATTAAGGTCCGATACCGTGCCGTTAGTTAACATAGAAAAATGTCTTTGAATTTTTAAAGCATTTTAGAACGCTTATTTCCTCATTTAAGCTTCTCAGAACACTTTATTTCGCATAGGCATACATAGTAAAATTTAGGGTCACGCTGTGTACCCCCTAAATGACCTATAATTAATTCCTGTGGTAGGGTACACTATTACCCTGTAATATAATACGTGGTCCAATGTAAAAATTATAGGTCAATATTAAGTTCCGATACCGTGCCGTTAGTTAACATTGAAAAATGTCTTCGTATTTCCTTGTTTTAATGCACTATTTAAAATATACATAGTGTAACCCCTAATTGACCTATAATTATTTCCTGTGGTAGGGTACACTATTACCCTGTAATACAATACCTTGTTCAATTTAAATATTATGGGTCAATATTAAGGTTTGATATTGCGCCTTGCGTTAGTTAACCATTGAAAGATGTCTTTGAATTTTTAAAGCATTTTAGAACGCTTATTTCTTCATTTTAAGCTTCTCAGAACACTTTATTTCGCATAGGCATACATAGTAAACTTTAGGGTCACGCTGTGTACCCCCTAATTGACCTATAATTATTTCCTGTAGTAGGGTACACTATTACCCTGTAATATAATAGGTGGTCCAATTTAAAAATTATAGGTCAATATTAAGGTCCGATACCGTGCCGTTAGTTAGCATAGAAAAATGTCTTTGAATTTTTAAAGCATTTTAGAACGCTTATTTCCTCATTTTAAGCTTCTCAGAACACTTTATTTCGCATAGGCATACATAGTAAACTTTAGGGTCACTCTGCGTACCCCCTAATTGACCTATAATTATTTCCTGTGATAGGGTACTTTATAACCCTGTAATATAATACGTGGTCCAATTTACAAATTATAGGTCAATATTAAGGTCCGATACCGTGCCGTTAGTTAACATAGAAAAGTGTCTTCGTATTTCCTTGTTTTAATGCACTATTTAAAATATAAATAGTGTACCCCCTAATTGACCTATAATTATTTCCTGTGGTAGGGTACACTATTACCCTGTAATACAATACCTTGTTCAATTTAAATATTATGGGTCAATATTAAGGTTTGATATTGCGCCTTGCGTTAGTTAACCATTGAAAGATGTCTTTGAATTTTTAAAGCATTTTAGAACGCTTATTTCTTCATTTTAAGCTTCTCAGAACACTTTATTTCGCATAGGCATACATAGTAAATTTTAGGGTCACGCTGTGTACCCCCTAATTGACCTATAATTATTTCCTGTGGTAGGGTACACTATTACCCTGTAATATAATAGGTGGTCCAATTTAAAAATTATAGGTCAATATTAAGGTCCGATACCGTGCCGTTAGTTAGCATAGAAAAATGTCTTTGAATTTTTAAAGCATTTTAGAACGCTTATTTCCTCATTTTAAGCTTCTCAGAACACTTTATTTCGCATAGGCATACATAGTAAACTTTAGGGTCACTCTGCGTACCCCCTAATTGACCTATAATTATTTCCTGTGGTAGGGTACACTATAACCCTGTAATATAATACGTGGTCCAATTTACAAATTATAGGTCAATATTAAGGTCCGATACCGTGCCGTTAGTTAACATAGAAAAGTGTCTTCGTATTTCCTTGTTTTAATGCACTATTTAAAATATACATAGTGTACCCCCTAATTGACCTATAATTATTTCCTGTGGTAGGGTACACTATTACCCTGTAATATAATACCTGGTCCAATTTAAATAATATGGGTCAATATTAAGGTCTGATATTGCGCCTTGCGTTAGTTAACCATTGAAAGATGTCTTTGAATTTTTAAAGCATTTTTGAACGCTTATTTCTTCATTTTAAGCATCTCAGAACACTCTATTTCGCATAGGCATACATAGTAAAATTTAGGGTCACGCTGTGTACCCCCTAAATGACCTATAATTATTTCCTGTGGTAGGGTACACTATTTCCCTGTAATATAATACGTGGTCCAATTTAAAAATTATAGGTCAATATTAAGGTCCGATACCGTGCCGTTAGTTAACATAGAAAATGTCTTTGAATTTTTAAAGCATTTTAGAACGCTTATTTCCTCATTTTAAGCTTCTCAGAACACTTTATTTCGCATAGGCATACATAGTAAACTTTAGGGTCACTCTGTGTACCCCCTAATTGACCTATAATTATTTCCTGTGGTAGGGTACACTATAACCCTGTAATATAATACGTGGTCCAATTTAAAAATTATAGGTCAATATTAAGGTCCGATACCGTGCCGTTAGTTGACATAGAAAAGTGTCTTCGTATTTTCTTGTTTTAATGCACTATTTAAAACATACATAGTGTACCCCCTAATTGTCCTATAATTATTTCCTGTTGTAGGGTACACTATTACCCTGTAATATAATACCTGGTCCAATTGAAATATTATGGTTCCATATTAAGGTCTGATATCGCGCCTTGCGTTAGTTAACCATTGAAAGATGTCTTTGAATTTTTAAAGCATTTTAGAACGCTTATTTCTTCATTTTAAGCTTCTCAGAACACTCTATTTCGCATAGGCATACATAGTAAACTTTAGGGTCACGCTGTGTACCCCCTAATTGACCTATAATTATTTCCTGTCTTAGGGTACACTATTACCCTGTAATATAATACGAGGTCTAATTTAAAAAGTATAGGTCAATATTAAGGTCCGATACCGTGCCGTTAGTTGACATAGAAAAGTGTCTTCGTATTTTCTTGTTTTAATGCACTATTTAAAACATACATAGTGTACCCCCTAATTGTCCTATAATTATTTCCTGTTGTAGGGTACACTATTACCCTGTAATATAATACCTGGTCCAATTGAAATATTATGGTTCCATATTAAGGTCTGATATCGCGCCTTGCGTTAGTTAACCATTGAAAGATGTCTTTGAATTTTTAAAGCATTTTAGAACGCTTATTTCTTCATTTTAAGCTTCTCAGAACACTCTATTTCGCATAGGCATACATAGTAAATTTTAGGGTCATGCTGTGTACCACCTAATTGACCTATAATTATTTCCTGTGGTAAGGTACACTATTACCCTGTAATATAATACGTGGTACAATTTAAAAATTATAGGTCAGTATTAAGGTCCGATACCGTGCCGTTAGTTAACATAGAAAAGTGTCTTCGTATTTCCTTGTTTTAATGCACTATTTAAAATATACATAGTGTACCCCCTAATTGACCTATAATTATTTCCTGTGGTAGGGTGCACTATTACCCTGTAATATAATACCTGGTCCAATTTAAATATTATGGGTCAATATTAAGGTCTGATATTGCGCCTTGCGCTAGTTAACCATTGAAAGATGTCTTTGAATTTTTAAAGCATTTTAGAACGCTTATTTCTTCATTTTAAGCTTCTCAGAACACTTTATTTCGCATAGGCATACATAGTAAAATTTAGGGTCGCGCTGTGTACCCCCTAAATGACCTATAATTATTTCCTGTGGTAGGGCACACTATTACCCTGTAATATAATACGTGGTCCAATTTAAAAATTATAGGTCAATATTAAGGTCCGATACCGTGCCGTTAGTTAACATAGAAAAATGTCTTTGAATTTTTAAAGCATTTTAGAACGCTTATTTCCTCATTTTAAGCTTCTCAGAACACTTTATTTCGCATAGGCATACATAGTAAACTTTAGGGTCACTCTGTGTACCCCCTAATTGACCTATAATTATTTCCTGTGGTAGGGTACACTATAACCCTGTAATATAATACGTGGTCCAGTTTAAAAATTATAGGTCAATATTAAGGTCCGATACCGTGCCGTTAGTTAACATAGAAAAGTGTCTTCGTATTTCCATGTTTTAATGCACTATTTAAAATATACATAGTGTATCATCTAATTGACCTATAATTATTTCCTGTGGTAGGGTACACTATTACCCTGTAATATAATACCTGGTCCAATTTAAATATTATGGGTCAATATTAAGGTCTGATATTGCGCCTTGCGTTAGTTAACCATTGAAAGATGTCTTTGAATTTTTAAAGCATTTTAGAACGCTTATTTCTTCATTTTAAGCATCTCAGAACACTCTATTTCGCATAGACATACATAGTAAAATTTAGGGTCACGCTGTGTACCCCCTAAATGACCTATAATTATTTCCTGTGGTAGGGTACATTATTACCCTGTAATATAATACGTGGTCCAATTTGAAAATTATAGGTCAATATTAAGGTCCGATACCGTGCCGTTATTTAACATAGAAAAATGTCTTTGAATTTTTAAAGCATTTTAGAACGCTTATTTCCTCATTTTAAGCTTCTCAGAACACTTTATTTCGCATAGGCATACATAGTAAAATTTAGGGTCACGCTGTGTACCCCCTAAATGACCTATAATTAATTCCTGTGGTAGGGTACACTATTACCCTGTAATATAATACGTGGTCCAATGTAAAAATTATAGGTCAATATTAAGTTCCGATACCGTGCCGTTAGTTAACATTGAAAAATGTCTTCGTATTTCCTTGTTTTAATGCACTATTTAAAATATACATAGTGTACCCCCTAATTGACCTATAATTATTTCCTGTGGTAGGGTACACTATTACCCTGTAATACAATACCTTGTTCAATTTAAATATTATGGGTCAATATTAAGGTTTGATATTGCGCCTTGCGTTAGTTAACCATTGAAAGATGTCTTTGAATTTTTAAAGCATTTTAGAACGCTTATTTCTTCATTTTAAGCTTCTCAGAACACTTTATTTCGCATAGGCATACATAGTAAACTTTAGGGTCACGCTGTGTACCCCCTAATTGACCTATAATTATTTCCTGTGGTAGGGTACACTATTACCCTGTAATATAATAGGTGGTCCAATTTAAAAATTATAGGTCAATATTAAGGTCCGATACCGTGCCGTTAGTTAGCATAGAAAAATGTCTTTGAATTTTAAAAGCATTTTAGAACGCTTATTTCCTCATTTTAAGCTTCTCAGAACACTTTATTTCGCATAGGCATACATAGTAAACTTTAGGGTCACACTGTGTACCCCCTAATTGACCTATAATTATTTCCTGTGGTAGGGTACACTATTACCCTGTAATATAATACCTGGTCCAATTTAAATATTATGGGTCAATATTAAGGTCTGATATTGCGCCTTGCGTTAGTTAACCATTGGAAGATGTCTTTGAATTTTTAAAGCATTTTAGAACGCTTATTTCTTCTTTTTAAGCATCTCAGAACACTCTATTTCGCATAGGCATACATAGTAAAATTTAGGGTCACGCTTCGTACCCCCTAAATGACCTATAATTATTTCCTGTGGTAGGGTACACTATTACCCTGTAATATAATACGTGGTCCAATTTAAAAATTATAGGTCAATATTAAGGTCCGATACCGTGCCGTTAGTTAACATAGAAAAATGTCTTTGAATTTTTAAAGCATTTTAGAACGCTTATTTCCTCATTTTAAGCTTCTCAGAACACTTTATTTCGCATAGGCATACATAGTAAACTTTAGGGTCACGCTGTGTACCCCCTAATTGACCTATAATTATTTCCTTTGGTAGGGTACACTATTACCCTGTAATATAATACCTGGTCCAATTTAAATTTTATGGGTCAATATTAAGGTCTGATATTGCGCCTTGCGTTAGTTAACCATTGAAAGATGTCTTTGAATTTTTAAAGCATTTTAGAAACTTTATTTCTTCATTTTAAGCTTCTCAGAACACTCTATTTCGCATAGGCATACATAGTAAAATTTAGGGTCACGCTGTGTACCCCCTAAATGACCTATAATTATTTCCTGTGGTAGGGTACACTATTACCCTGTAATATAATACGTGGTCCAATTTAAAAATTATAGGTCAATATTAAGTTCCGATACCGTGCCGTTAGTTAACATTGAAAAATGTCTTCGTATTTCCATGTTTTAATGCACTATTTAAAATATACATAGTGTATCATCTAATTGACCTATAATTATTTCCTGTGGTAGGGTACACTATTACCCTGTAATATAATACCTGGTCCAATTTAAATATTATGGGTCAATATTAAGGTCGGATATTGCGCCTTGCGTTAGTTAACCATTGAAAGATGTCTTTGAATTTTTAAAGCATTTTAGAACGCTTATTTCTTCATTTTAAGCATCTCAGAACACTCTATTTCGCATAGACATACATAGTAAAATTTAGGGTCACGCTGTGTACCCCCTAAATGACCTATAATTATTTCCTGTGGTAGGGTACATTATTACCCTGTAATATAATACGTGGTCCAATTTGAAAATTATAGGTCAATATTAAGGTCCGATACCGTGCCGTTAGTTAACATAGAAAAATGTCTTTGAATTTTTAAAGCATTTTAGAAACTTTATTTCTTCATTTTAAGCTTCTCAGAACACTCTATTTCGCATAGGCATACATAGTAAAATTTAGGGTCACGCTGTGTACCCCCTAAATGACCTATAATTATTTCCTGTGGTAGGGTACACTATTACCCTGTAATATAATACGTGGTCCAATTTAAAAATTATAGGTCAATATTAAGTTCCGATACCGTGCCGTTAGTTAAAATTGAAAAATGTCTTCGTATTTCCTTGTTTTAATGCACTATTTAAAATATACATAGTGTACCCCCTAATTGACCTATAATTATTTCCTGTGGTAGGGTACACTATTACCCTGTAATACAATACCTTGTTCAATTTAAATATTATGGGTCAATATTAAGGTTTGATATTGCGCCTTGCGTAAGTTAACCATTGAAAGATGTCTTTGAATTTTTAAAGCATTTTAGAACGCTTATTTCTTCATTTTAAGCTTCTCAGAACACTTTATTTCGCATAGGCATACATAGTAAACTTTAGGGTCACGCTGTGTACCCCCTAATTGACCTATAATTATTTCCTGTGGTAGGGTACACTATTACCCTGTAATATAATAGGTGGTCCAATTTAAAAATTATAGGTCAATATTAAGGTCCGATACCGTGCCGTTAGTTAGCATAGAAAAATGTCTTTGAATTTTAAAAGCATTTTAGAACGCTTATTTCCTCATTTTAAGCTTCTCAGAACACTTTATTTCGCATAGGCATACATAGTAAACTTTAGGGTCACACTGTGTACCCCCTAATTGACCTATAATTATTTCCTTTGGAAGGGTACACTATTACCCTGTAATATAATACCTGGTCCAATTTAAATATTATGGGTCAATATTAAGGTCTGATATTGCGCCTTGCGTTATTTAACCATTGAAAGATGTCTTTGAATTTTTAAAGCATTTTAGAACGCTTATTTCTTCATTTTAAGCTTCTCAGAACACTCTATTTTTCATAGGCATACATAGTAAAATTTAGGGTCACGCTGTGTACCCCCTAAATGACCTATAATTATTTCCTGTGGTAGGGTACACTATTACCCTGTAATATAATACGTGGTCCAATTTAAAAATTATGGGTCAATATTAAGGTCCGATACCGTGCCGTTAGTTAACATAGAAAAGTGTCTTCGTATTTCCTTGTTTTAATACACAATTTAAAATATACATAGTGTACCCCCTAATTGACCTATAATTATTTCCTGTGGTAGGGTACACTATTACCCTGTAATATAATACCTGGTCCAATTTAAATATTATGGGTCAATATTAAGGTCTGATATTGCGCCTTGCGCTAGTTAACCATTGAAAGATGTCTTTGAATTTTTAAAGCATTTTAGAACGCTTATTTCTTCATTTTAAGCTTCTCAGAACACTCTATTTCGCATAAGCATACATAGTAAAATTTAGGGTCACGCTGTGTACCCCCTAAATGACCTATAATTATTTCCTGTGGTAGGGTACACTATTACCCTGTAATATAATACGTGGTCCAATTTAAAAATTATAGGTCAATATTAAGTTCCGATACCGTGCCGTTAGTTAACATTGAAAAATGTCTTCGTATTTCCTTGTTTTAATGCACTATTTAAAATACACATAGTGTACCCCCTAATTGACCTATAATTATTTCCTGTGGTAGGGTACACTATTACCCTGTAATACAATACCTGGTTCAATTTAAATATTATGGGTCAATATTAAGGTTTGATATTGCGCCTTGCGTTAGTTAACCATTGAAAGATGTCTTTGAATTTTTAAAGCATTTTAGAACGCTTATTTCTTCATTTTAAGCTTCTCAGGACACTTTATTTCGCATAGGCATACATAGTAAACTTTAGGGTCACGCTGTGTACCCCCTATTTGACCTATAATTATTTCCTGTGGTAGGGTACACTATTACCCTGTAATATAATAGGTGGTCCAATTTAAAAATTATAGGTCAATATTAAGGTCCGATACCGTGCCGTTAGTTAGCATAGAAAAATGTCTTTGAATTTTTAAAGCATTTTAGAACGCTTATTTCCTCATTTTAAGCTTCTCAGAACACTTTATTTCGCATAGGCATACATAGTAAACTTTAGGGTCACTCTGCGTACCCCCTAATTGACCTATAATTATTTCCTGTGGTAGGGTACACTATAACCCTGTAATATAATACGTGGTCCAATTTAAAAATTATAGGTCAATATTAATTTCCGATACCGTGCCGTTAGTTAACATAGAAAAGTGTCTTCGTATTTCCTTGTTTTAATGCACTATTTAAAATATACATAGTGTACCCCCTAATTGACCTATAATTATTTCCTGTGGTAGGGTACACTATTACCCTGTAATATAATACCTATTCCAATTTAAATATTATGGGTCAATATTAAGGTATGATATTGCGCCTTGCGTTAGTTAACCATTGAAAGATGTCTTTGAATTTTTAAAGCATTTTTGAACGCTTATTTCTTCATTTTAAGCATCTCAGAACACTCTATTTCGCATAGGCATACATAGAAAAATTTAGGGTCACGCTGTGTACCCCCTAAATGACCTATAATTATTTCCTGTGGTAGGGTACACTATTACCCTGTAATATAATACGTGGTCCAATTTAAAAATTATAGGTCAATATTAAGTTCCGATACCGTGCCGTTAGTTAACATTGAAAAATGTCTTCGTATTTCCTTGTTTTAATGCACTATTTAAAATACACATAGTGTACCCCCTAATTGACCTATAATTATTTCCTGTGGTAGGGTACACTATTACCTTGTAATACAATACCTGGTTCAATTTAAATATTATGGGTCAATATTAAGGTTTGATATTGCGCCTTGCGTTAGTTAACCATTGAAAGATGTCTTTGAATTTTTAAAGCATTTTAGAACGCTTATTTCCTCATTTTAAGCTTCTCAGAACACTTTATTTCGCATAGGCATACATAGTAAACTTTAGGGTCACTCTGCGTACCCCCTAATTGACCTATAATTATTTCCTGTGGTAGGGTACACTATAACCCTGTAATATAATACGTGGACCAATTTAAAAATTATAGGTCAATATTAATTTCCGATACCGTGCCGTTAGTTAACATAGAAAAGTGTCTTCGTATTTCCTTGTTTTAATGCACTATTTAAAATATACATAGTGTACCCCCTAATTGACCTATAATTATTTCCTGTGGTAGGGTACACTATTACCCTGTAATATAATACCTATTCCAATTTAAATATTATGGGTCAATATTAAGGTATGATATTGCGCCTTGCGTTAGTTAACCATTGAAAGATGTCTTTGAATTTTTAAAGCATTTTTGAACGCTTATTTCTTCATTTTAAGCATCTCAGAACACTCTATTTCGCATAGGCATACATAGTAAAATTTAGGGTTACGCTGTGTACCCCCTAAATGACCTATAATTATTTCCTGTGGTAGGGTACATTATTACCCTGTAATATAATACGTGGTCCAATTTAAAAATTATAGGTCAATATTAAGGTCCGATACCGTGCCGTTAGTTAACATAGAAAAATGTCTTTGAATTTTTAAAGCATTTTAGAACGCTTATTTCCTCATTTTAAGCTTCTCAGAACACTTTATTTCGCATAGGCATACATAGTAAAATTTAGGGTCACGCTGTGTACCCCCTAAATGACCTATAATTAATTCCTGTGGTAGGGTACACTATTACCCTGTAATATAATACGTGGTCCAATGTAAAAATTATAGGTCAATATTAAGTTCCGATACCGTGCCGTTAGTTAACATTGAAAAATGTCTTCGTATTAACTTGTTTTAATGCACTATTTAAAATATACATAGTGTACCCCCTAATTGACCTATAATTATTTCCTGTGGTAGGGTACACTATTACCCTGTAATACAATACCTTGTTCAATTTAAATATTATGGGTCAATATTAAGGTTTGATATTGCGCCTTGCGTTAGTTAACCATTGAAAGATGTCTTTGAATTTTTAAAGCATTTTAGAACGCTTATTTCTTCATTTTAAGCTTCTCAGAACACTTTATTTCGCATAGGCATACATAGTAAACTTTAGGGTCACGCTGTGTACCCCCTAATTGACCTATAATTATTTCCTGTGGTAGGGTACACTATTACCCTGTAATATAATAGGTGGTCCAATTTAAAAATTATAGGTCAATATTAAGGTCCGATACCGTGCCGTTAGTTAGCATAGAAAAATGTCTTTGAATTTTAAAAGCATTTTAGAACGCTTATTTCCTCATTTTAAGCTTCTCAGAACACTTTATTTCGCATAGGCATACATAGTAAACTTTAGGGTCACACTGTGTACCCCCTAATTGACCTATAATTATTTCCTGTGGTAGGGTACACTATTACCCTGTAATATAATACGTGGTCCAATTTAAAAATTATGGGTCAATATTAAGGTCCGATACCGTGCCGTTAGTTAACATAGAAAAGTGTCTTCGTATTTCCTTGTTTTAATGCACAATTTAAAATATACATAGTGTACCCCCTAATTGACCTATAATTATTTCCTGTGGTAGGGTACACTATTACCCTGTAATACAATACCTTGTTCAATTTAAATATTATGGGTCAATATTAAGGTTTGATATTGCGCCTTGCGTTAGTTAACCATTGAAAGATGTCTTTGAATTTTTAAAGCATTTTAGAACGCTTATTTCTTCATTTTAAGCTTCTCAGAACACTTTATTTCGCATAGGCATACATAGTAAACTTTAGGGTCACGCTGTGTACCCCCTAATTGACCTATAATTATTTCCTGTGGTAGGGTACACTATTACCCTGTAATATAATAGGTGGTCCAATTTAAAAATTAGAGGTCAATATTAAGGTCCGATACCGTGCCGTTAGTTAGCATAGAAAAATGCCTTTGAATTTTAAAAGCATTTTAGAACGCTTATTTCCTCATTTTAAGCTTCTCAGAACACTTTATTTCGCATAGGCATACATAGTAAACTTTAGGGTCACACTGTGTACCCCCTAATTGACCTATAATTATTTCCTGTGGTAGGGTACACTATTACCATGTAATATAATACGTGGTCCAATTTAAAAATTATAGGTCAATATTAAGGTCCGATACCGTGCCGTTAGTTAGCATAGAAAATTGTCTTTGAATTTTTAAAGCATTTTAGAACGCTTATTTCCTCATTTTAAGCTTCTCAGAACACTTTATTTCGCATAGGCATACATAGTAAACTTTAGGGTCACTCTGCGTACCCCCTAATTGACCTATAATTATTTCCTGTGGTAGGGTACACTATAACCCTGTAATATAATACGTGGTCCAATTTAAAAATTATAGGTCAATATTAATTTCCGATACCGTGCCGTTAGTTAACATAGAAAAGTGTCTTCGTATTTCCTTGTTTTAATGCACTATTTAAAATATACATAGTGTACCCCCTAATTGACCTATAATTATTTCCTGTGGTAGGGTACACTATTACCCTGTAATATAATACCTATTCCAATTTAAATATTATGGGTCAATATTAAGGTATGATATTGCGCCTTGCGTTAGTTAACCATTGAAAGATGTCTTTGAATTTTTAAAGCATTTTTGAACGCTTATTTCTTCATTTTAAGCATCTCAGAACACTTTATTTCGCATAGGCATACATAGTAAAATTTAGGGTCACGCTGTGTACCCCCTAAATGACCTATAATTATTTCCTGTGGTAGGGTACACTATTACCCTGTAATATAATACGTGGTCCAATTTAAAAATTATAGGTCAATATTAAGTTCCGATACCGTGCCGTTAGTTAACATTGAAAAATGTCTTCGTATTTCCTTGTTTTAATGCACTATTTAAAATACACATAGTGTACCCCCTAATTGACCTATAATTATTTCCTGTGGTAGGGTACACTATTACCCTGTAATACAATACCTGGTTCAATTTAAATATTATGGGTCAATATTAAGGTTTGATATTGCGCCTTGCGTTAGTTAACCATTGAAAGATGTCTTTGAATTTTTAAAGCATTTTAGAACGCTTATTTCTTCATTTTAAGCTTCTCAGGACACTTTATTTCGCATAGGCATACATAGTAAACTTTAGGGTCACGCTGTGTACCCCCTATTTGACCTATAATTATTTCCTGTGGTAGGGTACACTATTACCCTGTAATATAATAGGTGGTCCAATTTAAAAATTATAGGTCAATATTAAGGTCCGATACCGTGCCGTTAGTTAGCATAGAAAAATGTCTTTGAATTTTTAAAGCATTTTAGAACGCTTATTTCCTCATTTTAAGCTTCTAAGAACACTTTATTTCGCATAGGCATACATAGTAAACTTTAGGGTCACTCTGCGTACCCCCTAATTGACCTATAATTATTTCCTGTGGTAGGGTACACTATAACCCTGTAATATAATACGTGGTCCAATTTAAAAATTATAGGTCAATATTAATTTCCGATACCGTGCCGTTAGTTAACATAGAAAAGTGTCTTCGTATTTCCTTGTTTTAATGCACTATTTAAAATATACATAGTGTACCCCCTAATTGACCTATAATTATTTCCTGTGGTAGGGTACACTATTACCCTGTAATATAATACCTATTCCAATTTAAATATTATGGGTCAATATTAAGGTATGATATTGCGCCTTGCGTTAGTTAACCATTGAAAGATGTCTTTGAATTTTTAAAGCATTTTTGAACGCTTATTTCTTCATTTTAAGCATCTCAGAACACTCTATTTCGCATAGGCATACATAGAAAAATTTAGGGTCACGCTGTGTACCCCCTAAATGACCTATAATTATTTCCTGTGGTAGGGTACACTATTACCCTGTAATATAATACGTGGTCCAATTTAAAAATTATAGGTCAATATTAAGTTCCGATACCGTGCCGTTAGTTAACATTGAAAAATGTCTTCGTATTTCCTTGTTTTAATGCACTATTTAAAATACACATAGTGTATCCCCTAATTGACCTATAATTATTTCCTGTGGTAGGGTACACTATTACCTTGTAATACAATACCTGGTTCAATTTAAATATTATGGGTCAATATTAAGGTTTGATATTGCGCCTTGCGTTAGTTAACCATTGAAAGATGTCTTTGAATTTTTAAAGCATTTTAGAACGCTTATTTCTTCATTTTAAGCTTCTCAGAACACTTTATTTCGCATAGGCATACATAGTAAACTTTAGGGTCACGCTGTGTACCCCCTAATTGACCTATAATTATTTCCTGTGGTAGGGTACACTATTACCCTGTAATATAATAGGTGGTCCAATTTAAAAATTATAGGTCAATATTAAGGTCCGATACCGTGCCGTTAGTTAGCATAGAAAAATGTCTTTGAATTTTTAAAGCATTTTAGAACGCTTATTTCCTCATTTTAAGCTTCTCAGAACACTTTATTTCGCATAGGCATACATAGTAAACTTTAGGGTCACTCTGCGTACCCCCTAATTGACCTATAATTATTTCCTGTGGTAGGGTACACTATAACCCTGTAATATAATACGTGGACCAATTTAAAAATTATAGGTCAATATTAATTTCCGATACCGTGCCGTTAGTTAACATAGAAAAGTGTCTTCGTATTTCCTTGTTTTAATGCACTATTTAAAATATACATAGTGTACCCCCTAATTGACCTATAATTATTTCCTGTGGTAGGGTACACTATTACCCTGTAATATAATACCTATTCCAATTTAAATATTATGGGTCAATATTAAGGTATGATATTGCGCCTTGCGTTAGTTAACCATTGAAAGATGTCTTTGAATTTTTAAAGCATTTTTGAACGCTTATTTCTTCATTTTAAGCATCTCAGAACACTCTATTTCGCATAGGCATACATAGTAAAATTTAGGGTTACGCTGTGTACCCCCTAAATGACCTATAATTATTTCCTGTGGTAGGGTACATTATTACCCTGTAATATAATACGTGGTCCAATTTAAAAATTATAGGTCAATATTAAGGTCCGATACCGTGCCGTTAGTTAACATAGAAAAATGTCTTTGAATTTTTAAAGCATTTTAGAACGCTTATTTCCTCATTTTAAGCTTCTCAGAACACTTTATTTCGCATAGGCATACATAGTAAAATTTAGGGTCACGCTGTGTACCCCCTAAATGACCTATAATTAATTCCTGTGGTAGGGTACACTATTACCCTGTAATATAATACGTGGTCCAATGTAAAAATTATAGGTCAATATTAAGTTCCGATACCGTGCCGTTAGTTAACATTGAAAAATGTCTTCGTATTAACTTGTTTTAATGCACTATTTAAAATATACATAGTGTACCCCCTAATTGACCTATAATTATTTCCTGTGGTAGGGTACACTATTACCCTGTAATACAATACCTTGTTCAATTTAAATATTATGGGTCAATATTAAGGTTTGATATTGCGCCTTGCGTTAGTTAACCATTGAAAGATGTCTTTGAATTTTTAAAGCATTTTAGAACGCTTATTTCTTCATTTTAAGCTTCTCAGAACACTTTATTTCGCATAGGCATACATAGTAAACTTTAGGGTCACGCTGTGTACCCCCTAATTGACCTATAATTATTTCCTGTGGTAGGGTACACTATTACCCTGTAATATAATAGGTGGTCCAATTTAAAAATTATAGGTCAATATTAAGGTCCGATACCGTGCCGTTAGTTAGCATAGAAAAATGTCTTTGAATTTTAAAAGCATTTTAGAACGCTTATTTCCTCATTTTAAGCTTCTCAGAACACTTTATTTCGCATAGGCATACATAGTAAACTTTAGGGTCACACTGTGTACCCCCTAATTGACCTATAATTATTTCCTGTGGTAGGGTACACTATTACCCTGTAATATAATACGTGGTCCAATTTAAAAATTATGGGTCAATATTAAGGTCCGATACCGTGCCGTTAGTTAACATAGAAAAGTGTCTTCGTATTTCCTTGTTTTAATGCACAATTTAAAATATACATAGTGTACCCCCTAATTGACCTATAATTATTTCCTGTGGTAGGGTACACTATTACCCTGTAATACAATACCTTGTTCAATTTAAATATTATGGGTCAATATTAAGGTTTGATATTGCGCCTTGCGTTAGTTAACCATTGAAAGATGTCTTTGAATTTTTAAAGCATTTTAGAACGCTTATTTCTTCATTTTAAGCTTCTCAGAACACTTTATTTCGCATAGGCATACATAGTAAACTTTAGGGTCACGCTGTGTACCCCCTAATTGACCTATAATTATTTCCTGTGGTAGGGTACACTATTACCCTGTAATATAATAGGTGGTCCAATTTAAAAATTATAGGTCAATATTAAGGTCCGATACCGTGCCGTTAGTTAGCATAGAAAAATGTCTTTGAATTTTAAAAGCATTTTAGAACGCTTATTTCCTCATTTTAAGCTTCTCAGAACACTTTATTTCGCATAGGCATACATAGTAAACTTTAGGGTCACACTGTGTACCCCCTAATTGACCTATAATTATTTCCTGTGGTAGGGTACACTATTACCATGTAATATAATACGTGGTCCAATTTAAAAATTATAGGTCAATATTAAGGTCCGATACCGTGCCGTTAGTTAGCATAGAAAAATGTCTTTGAATTTTTAAAGCATTTTAGAACGCTTATTTCCTCATTTTAAGCTTCTCAGAACACTTTATTTCGCATAGGCATACATAGTAAACTTTAGGGTCACTCTGCGTACCCCCTAATTGACCTATAATTATTTCCTGTGGTAGGGTACACTATAACCCTGTAATATAATACGTGGTCCAATTTAAAAATTATAGGTCAATATTAATTTCCGATACCGTGCCGTTAGTTAACATAGAAAAGTGTCTTCGTATTTCCTTGTTTTAATGCACTATTTAAAATATACATAGTGTACCCCCTAATTGACCTATAATTATTTCCTGTGGTAGGGTACACTATTACCCTGTAATATAATACCTATTCCAATTTAAATATTATGGGTCAATATTAAGGTATGATATTGCGCCTTGCGTTAGTTAACCATTGAAAGATGTCTTTGAATTTTTAAAGCATTTTTGAACGCTTATTTCTTCATTTTAAGCATCTCAGAACACTTTATTTCGCATAGGCATACATAGTAAAATTTAGGGTCACGCTGTGTACCCCCTAAATGACCTATAATTAATTCCTGTGGTAGGGTACACTATTACCCTGTAATATAATACGTGGTCCAATGTAAAAATTATATGTCAATATTAAGTTCCGATACCGTGCCGTTAGTTAACATTGAAAAATGTCTTCGTATTAACTTGTTTTAATGCACTATTTAAAATATACATAGTGTACCCCCTAATTGACCTATAATTATTTCCTGTGGTAGGGTACACTATTACCCTGTAATACAATACCTTGTTCAATTTAAATATTATGGGTCAATATTAAGGTTTGATATTGCGCCTTGCGTTAGTTAACCATTGAAAGATGTCTTTGAATTTTTAAAGCATTTTAGAACGCTTATTTCTTCATTTTAAGCTTCTCAGAACACTTTATTTCGCATAGGCATACATAGTAAACTTTAGGGTCACGCTGTGTACCCCCTAATTGACCTATAATTATTTCCTGTGGTAGGGTACACTATTACCCTGTAATATAATAGGTGGTCCAATTTAAAAATTATAGGTCAATATTAAGGTCCGATACCGTGCCGTTAGTTAGCATAGAAAAATGTCTTTGAATTTTAAAAGCATTTTAGAACGCTTATTTCCTCATTTTAAGCTTCTCAGAACACTTTATTTCGCATAGGCATACATAGTAAACTTTAGGGTCACACTGTGTACCCCCTAATTGACCTATAATTATTTCCTGTGGTAGGGTACACTATTACCCTGTAATATAATACGTGGTCCAATTTAAAAATTATGGGTCAATATTAAGGTCCGATACCGTGCCGTTAGTTAACATAGAAAAGTGTCTTCGTATTTCCTTGTTTTAATGCACAATTTAAAATATACATAGTGTACCCCCTAATTGACCTATAATTATTTCCTGTGGTAGGGTACACTATTACCCTGTAATATAATACCTGGTCCAATTTAAATATTATGGGTCAATATTAAGGTCTGATATTGCGCCTTGCGCTAGTTAACCATTGAAAGATGTCTTTGAATTTTTAAAGCATTTTAGAACGCTTATTTCTTCATTTTAAGCTTCTCAGAACACTCTATTTCGCATAAGCATACATAGTAAAATTTAGGGTCACGCTGTGTACCCCCTAAATGACCTATAAATATTTCCTGTGGTAGGGTACACTATTACCCTGTAATATAATACGTGGTCCAATTTAAAAATTATAGGTCAATATTAAGGTCCGATACCGTGCCGTTAGTTAGCATAGAAAAATGTCTTTGAATTTTTAAAGCATTTTAGAACGCTTATTTCCTCATTTTAAGCTTCTCAGAACACTTTATTTCGCATAGGCATACATAGTAAACTTTAGGGTCACTCTGCGTACCCCCTAATTGACCTATAATTATTTCCTGTGGTAGGGTACACTATAACCCTGTAATATAATACGTGGTCCAATTTAAAAATTATAGGTCAATATTAATTTCCGATACCGTGCCGTTAGTTAACATAGAAAAGTGTCTTCGTATTTCCTTGTTTTAATGCACTATTTAAAATATACATAGTGTACCCCCTAATTGACCTATAATTATTTCCTGTGGTAGGGTACACTATTACCCTGTAATACAATACCTTGTTCAATTTAAATATTATGGGTCAATATTAAGGTTTGATATTGCGCCTTGCGTTAGTTAACCATTGAAAGATGTCTTTGAATTTTTAAAGCATTTTAGAACGCTTATTTCTTCATTTTAAGCTTCTCAGAACACTTTATTTCGCATAGGCATACATAGTAAACTTTAGGGTCACGCTGTGTACCCCCTAATTGACCTATAATTATTTCCTGTGGTAGGGTACACTATTACCCTGTAATATAATAGGTGGTCCAATTTAAAAATTATAGGTCAATATTAAGGTCCGATACCGTGCCGTTAGTTAGCATAGAAAAATGTCATTGAATTTTAAAAGCATTTTAGAACGCTTATTTCCTCATTTTAAGCTTCTCAGAACACTTTATTTCGCATAGGCATACATAGTAAACTTTAGGGTCACACTGTGTACCCCCTAATTGACCTATAATTATTTCCTGTGGTAGGGTACACTATTACCCTGTAATATAATACGTGGTCCAATTTAAAAATTATGGGTCAATATTAAGGTCCGATACCGTGCCGTTAGTTAACATAGAAAAGTTTCTTCGTATTTCCTTGTTTTATTGCACAATTTAAAATATACATAGTGTACCCCCTAATTGACCTATAATTATTTCCTGTGGTAGGGTACACTATTACCCTGTAATATAATACCTGGTCCAATTTAAATATTATGGGTCAATATTAAGGTCTGATATTGCGCCTTGCGCTAGTTAACCATTGAAAGATGTCTTTGAATTTTTAAAGCATTTTAGAACGCTTATTTCTTCATTTTAAGCTTCTCAGAACACTCTATTTCGCATAAGCATACATAGTAAAATTTAGGGTCACGCTGTGTACCCCCTAAATGACCTATAAATATTTCCTGTGGTAGGGTACACTATTACCCTGTAATATAATACGTGGTCCAATTTAAAAATTATAGGTCAATATTAAGGTCCGATACCGTGCCGTTAGTTAGCATAGAAAAATGTCTTTGAATTTTTAAAGCATTTTAGAACGCTTATTTCCTCATTTTAAGCTTCTCAGAACACTTTATTTCGCATAGGCATAAATAGTAAACTTTAGGGTCACTCTGCGTACCCCCTAATTGACCTATAATTATTTCCTGTGGTAGGGTACACTATAACCCTGTAATATAATACGTGGTCGAATTTAAAAATTATAGGTCAATATTAAGGTCCGATACCGTGCCGTTAGTTAACATAGAAAAGTGTCTTCGTATTTCCTTGTTTTAATGCACTATTTAAAATATACATAGTGTACCCCCTAATTGACCTATAATTATTTCCTGTGGTAGGGTACACTATTACCCTGTAATATAATACCTGGTCCAATTTAAATATTATGGGTCAATATTAAGGTCTGATATTGCGCCTTGCGTTAGTTAACCATTGAAAGATGTCTTTGAATTTTTAAAGCATTTTAGAACGCTTATTTCTTCATTTTAAGCATCTCAGAACACTCTATTTCGCATAGGCATACATAGTAAAATTTAGGGTCACGCTGTGTACCCCCTAAATGACCTATAATTATTTCCTGTGGTAGGGTACATTATTACCCTGTAATATAATACGTGGTCCAATTTAAAAATTATAGGTCAATATTAAGGTCCGATAACGTGCCGTTAGTTAGCATAGAAAAATGTCTTTGAATTTTAAAAGCATTTTAGAACGCTTATTTCCTCATTTTAAGCTTCTCAGAACACTTTATTTCGCATAGGCATACATAGTAAACTTTAGGGTCACACTGTGTACCCCCTAATTGACCTATAATTATTTCCTGTGGTAGGGTACACTATTACCCTGTAATATAATACGTGGTCCAATTTAAAAATTATGGGTCAATATTAAGGTCCGATACCGTGCCGTTAGTTAACATAGAAAAGTGTCTTCGTATTTCCTTGTTTTAATGCACAATTTAAAATATACATAGTGTACCCCCTAATTGACCTATAATTATTTCCTGTGGTAGGGTACACTATTACCCTGTAATATAATACCTGGTCCAATTTAAATATTATGGGTCAATATTAAGGTCTGATATTGCGCCTTGCGCTAGTTAACCATTGAAGGATGTCTTTGAATTTTTAAAGCATTTTAGAACGCTTATTTCTTCATTTTAAGCATCTCAGAACACTTTATTTCGCATAGGCATACATAGTAAACTTTAGGGTCACGCTGTGTACCCCCTAATTGACCTATAATTATTTCCTGTGGTAGGGTACACTATTACCCTGTAATATAATAGGTGGTCCAATTTAAAAATTATAGGTCAATATTAAGGTCCGATACCGTGCCGTTAGTTAGCATAGAAAAATGTCTTTGAATTTTAAAAGCATTTTAGAACGCTTATTTCCTCATTTTAAGCTTCTCAGAACACTTTATTTCGCATAGGCATACATAGTAAACTTTAGGGTCACACTGTGTACCCCCTAATTGACCTATAATTATTTCTTGTGGTAGGGTACACTATTACCCTGTAATATAATACGTGGTCCAATTTAAAAATTATGGGTCAATATTAAGGTCCGATACCGTGCCGTTAGTTAACATAGAAAAGTGTCTTCGTATTTCCTTGTTTTAATGCACAATTTAAAATATACATAGTGTACCCCCTAATTGACCTATAATTATTTCCTGTGGTAGAGTAAACTATTACCCTGTAATATAATACCTGGTCCAATTTAAATATTATGGGTCAATATTAAGGTCTGATATTGAGCCTTGCGCTAGTTAACCATTGAAAGATGTCTTTGAATTTTTAAAGCATTTTAGAACGCTTATTTCTTCATTTTAAGCTTCTCAGAACACTCTATTTCGCATAAGCATACATAGTAAAATTTAGGGTCACGCTGTGTACCCCCTAAATGACCTATAAATATTTCCTGTGGTAGGGTACACTATTACCCTGTAATATAATACGTGGTCCAATTTAAAAATTATAGGTCAATATTAAGGTCCGATACCGTGCCGTTAGTTAGCATAGAAAAATGTCTTTGAATTTTTAAAGCATTTTAGAACGCTTATTTCCTCATTTTAAGCTTCTCAGAACACTTTATTTCGCATAGGCATACATAGTAAACTTTAGGGTCACTCTGCGTACCCCCTAATTGACCTATAATTATTTCCTGTGGTAGGGTACACTATAACCCTGTAATATAATACGTGGTCCAATTTAAAAATTATAGGTCAATATTAATTTCCGATACCGTGCCGTTAGTTAACATAGAAAAGTGTCTTCGTATTTCCTTGTTTTAATGCACTATTTAAAATATACATAGTGTACCCCCTAATTGACCTATAATTATTTCCTGTGGTAGGGTACACTATTACCCTGTAATACAATACCTTGTTCAATTTAAATATTATGGGTCAATATTAAGGTTTGATATTGCGCCTTGCGTTAGTTAACCATTGAAAGATGTCTTTGAATTTTTAAAGCATTTTAGAACGCTTATTTCTTCATTTTAAGCTTCTCAGAACACTTTATTTCGCATAGGCATACATAGTAAACTTTAGGGTCACGCTGTGTACCCCCTAATTGACCTATAATTATTTCCTGTGGTAGGGTACACTATTACCCTGTAATATAATAGGTGGTCCAATTTAAAAATTATAGGTCAATATTAAGGTCCGATACCGTGCCGTTAGTTAGCATAGAAAAATGTCATTGAATTTTAAAAGCATTTTAGAACGCTTATTTCCTCATTTTAAGCTTCTCAGAACACTTTATTTCGCATAGGCATACATAGTAAACTTTAGGGTCACACTGTGTACCCCCTAATTGACCTATAATTATTTCCTGTGGTAGGGTACACTATTACCCTGTAATATAATACGTGGTCCAATTTAAAAATTATGGGTCAATATTAAGGTCCGATACCGTGCCGTTAGTTAACATAGAAAAGTTTCTTCGTATTTCCTTGTTTTATTGCACAATTTAAAATATACATAGTGTACCCCCTAATTGACCTATAATTATTTCCTGTGGTAGGGTACACTATTACCCTGTAATATAATACCTGGTCCAATTTAAATATTATGGGTCAATATTAAGGTCTGATATTGCGCCTTGCGCTAGTTAACCATTGAAAGATGTCTTTGAATTTTTAAAGCATTTTAGAACGCTTATTTCTTCATTTTAAGCTTCTCAGAACACTCTATTTCGCATAAGCATACATAGTAAAATTTAGGGTCACGCTGTGTACCCCCTAAATGACCTATAAATATTTCCTGTGGTAGGGTACACTATTACCCTGTAATATAATACGTGGTCCAATTTAAAAATTATAGGTCAATATTAAGGTCCGATACCGTGCCGTTAGTTAGCATAGAAAAATGTCTTTGAATTTTTAAAGCATTTTAGAACGCTTATTTCCTCATTTTAAGCTTCTCAGAACACTTTATTTCGCATAGGCATAAATAGTAAACTTTAGGGTCACTCTGCGTACCCCCTAATTGACCTATAATTATTTCCTGTGGTAGGGTACACTATAACCCTGTAATATAATACGTGGTCGAATTTAAAAATTATAGGTCAATATTAAGGTCCGATACCGTGCCGTTAGTTAACATAGAAAAGTGTCTTCGTATTTCCTTGTTTTAATGCACTATTTAAAATATACATAGTGTACCCCCTAATTGACCTATAATTATTTCCTGTGGTAGGGTACACTATTACCCTGTAATATAATACCTGGTCCAATTTAAATATTATGGGTCAATATTAAGGTCTGATATTGCGCCTTGCGTTAGTTAACCATTGAAAGATGTCTTTGAATTTTTAAAGCATTTTAGAACGCTTATTTCTTCATTTTAAGCATCTCAGAACACTCTATTTCGCATAGGCATACATAGTAAAATTTAGGGTCACGCTGTGTACCCCCTAAATGACCTATAATTATTTCCTGTGGTAGGGTACATTATTACCCTGTAATATAATACGTGGTCCAATTTAAAAATTATAGGTCAATATTAAGGTCCGATAACGTGCCGTTAGTTAGCATAGAAAAATGTCTTTGAATTTTAAAAGCATTTTAGAACGCTTATTTCCTCATTTTAAGCTTCTCAGAACACTTTATTTCGCATAGGCATACATAGTAAACTTTAGGGTCACACTGTGTACCCCCTAATTGACCTATAATTATTTCCTGTGGTAGGGTACACTATTACCCTGTAATATAATACGTGGTCCAATTTAAAAATTATGGGTCAATATTAAGGTCCGATACCGTGCCGTTAGTTAACATAGAAAAGTGTCTTCGTATTTCCTTGTTTTAATGCACAATTTAAAATATACATAGTGTACCCCCTAATTGACCTATAATTATTTCCTGTGGTAGGGTACACTATTACCCTGTAATACAATACCTGGTCCAATTTAAATATTATGGGTCAATATTAAGGTCTGATATTGCGCCTTGCGCTAGTTAACCATTGAAGGATGTCTTTGAATTTTTAAAGCATTTTAGAACGCTTATTTCTTCATTTTAAGCATCTCAGAACACTTTATTTCGCATAGGCATACATAGTAAACTTTAGGGTCACGCTGTGTACCCCCTAATTGACCTATAATTATTTCCTGTGGTAGGGTACACTATTACCCTGTAATATAATAGGTGGTCCAATTTAAAAATTATAGGTCAATATTAAGGTCCGATACCGTGCCGTTAGTTAGCATAGAAAAATGTCTTTGAATTTTAAAAGCATTTTAGAACGCTTATTTCCTCATTTTAAGCTTCTCAGAACACTTTATTTCGCATAGGCATACATAGTAAACTTTAGGGTCACACTGTGTACCCCCTAATTGACCTATAATTATTTCTTGTGGTAGGGTACACTATTACCCTGTAATATAATACGTGGTCCAATTTAAAAATTATGGGTCAATATTAAGGTCCGATACCGTGCCGTTAGTTAACATAGAAAAGTGTCTTCGTATTTCCTTGTTTTAATGCACAATTTAAAATATACATAGTGTACCCCCTAATTGACCTATAATTATTTCCTGTGGTAGAGTAAACTATTACCCTGTAATATAATACCTGGTCCAATTTAAATATTATGGGTCAATATTAAGGTCTGATATTGAGCCTTGCGCTAGTTAACCATTGAAAGATGTCTTTGAATTTTTAAAGCATTTTAGAACGCTTATTTCTTCATTTTAAGCTTCTCAGAACACTCTATTTCGCATAAGCATACATAGTAAAATTTAGGGTCACGCTGTGTACCCCCTAAATGACCTATAATTAATTCCTGTGGTAGGGTACACTATTACCCTGTAATATAATACGTGGTCCAATGTAAAAATTATAGGTTAATATTAAGTTCCGATACCGTGCCGTTAGTTAACATTGAAAAATGTCTTCGTATTTCCTTGTTTTAATGCACTATTTAAAATATACATAGTGTACCCCCTAATTGACCTATAATTATTTCCTGTGGTAGGGTACACTATTACCCTGTAATACAATACCTTGTTCAATTTAAATATTATGGGTCAATATTAAGGTTTGATATTGCGCCTTGCGTTAGTTAACCATTGAAAGATGTCTTTGAATTTTTAAAGCATTTTAGAACGCTTATTTCTTCATTTTAAGCTTCTCAGAACACTTTATTTCGCATAGGCATACATAGTAAACTTTAGGGTCACGCTGTGTACCCCCTAATTGACCTATAATTATTTCCTGTGGTAGGGTACACTATTACCCTGTAATATAATAGGTGGTCCAATTTAAAAATTATAGGTCAATATTAAGGTCCGATACCGTGCCGTTAGTTAGCATAGAAAAATGTCTTTGAATTTTAAAAGCATTTTAGAACGCTTATTTCCTCATTTTAAGCTTCTCAGAACACTTTATTTCGCATAGGCATACATAGTAAACTTTAGGGTCACACTGTGTACCCCCTAATTGACCTATAATTATTTCCTGTGGTAGGGTACACTATTACCCTGTAATATAATACGTGGTCCAATTTAAAAATTATGGGTCAATATTAAGGTCCGATACCGTGCCGTTAGTTAACATAGAAAAGTGTCTTCGTATTTCCTTGTTTTAATGCACAATTTAAAATATACATAGTGTACCCCCTAATTGACCTATAATTATTTCCTGTGGTAGAGTACACTATTACCCTGTAATATAATACCTGGTCCAATTTAAATATTATGGGTCAATATTAAGGTCTGATATTGCGCCTTGCGCTAGTTAACCATTGAAAGATGTCTTTGAATTTTTAAAGCATTTTAGAACGCTTATTTCTTCATTTTAAGCTTCTCAGAACACTCTATTTCGCATAAGCATACATAGTAAAATTTAGGGTCACGCTGTGTACCCCCTAAATGACCTATAAATATTTCCTGTGGTAGGGTACACTATTACCCTGTAATATAATACGTGGTCCAATTTAAAAATTATAGGTCAATATTAAGGTCCGATACCGTGCCGTTAGTTAGCATAGAAAAATGTCTTTGAATTTTTAAAGCATTTTAGAACGCTTATTTCCTCATTTTAAGCTTCTCAGAACACTTTATTTCGCATAGGCATACATAGTAAACTTTAGGGTCACTCTGCGTACCCCCTAATTGACCTATAATTATTTCCTGTGGTAGGGTACACTATAACCCTGTAATATAAAACGTGGTCCAATTTAAAAATTATAGGTCAATATTAAGGTCCGATACCGTGCCGTTAGTTAACATAGAAAAGTGTCTTCGTATTTCCTTGTTTTAATGCACTATTTAAAATATACATAGTGTACCCCCTAATTGACCTATAATTATTTCCTGTGGAAGGGTACACTATTACCCTGTAATATAATACCTGGTTAAATTTAAATATTATGGGTCAATATTAAGGTCTGATATTGCGCCTTGCGTTAGTTAACCATTGAAAGATGTCTTTGAATTTTTAAAGCATTTTAGAACGCTTATTTCTTCATTTTAAGCTTCTCAGAACACTTTATTTCGCATAGGCATACATAGTAAAATTTAGGGTCACGCTGTGTACCCCCTAAATGACCTATAATTAATTCCTGTGGTAGGGTACACTATTACCCTGTAATATAATACGTGGTCCAATGTAAAAATTATAGGTCAATATTAAGTTCCGATACCGTGCCGTTAGTTAACATTGAAAAATGTCTTCGTATTTCCTTGTTTTAATGCACTATTTAAAATATACATAGTGTACCCCCTAATTGACCTATAATTATTTCCTGTGGTAGGGTACACTATTACCCTGTAATACAATACCTTGTTCAATTTAAATATTATGGGTCAATATTAAGGTTTGATATTGCGCCTTGCGTTAGTTAACCATTGAAAGATGTCTTTGAATTTTTAAAGCATTTTAGAACGCTTATTTCTTCATTTTAAGCTTCTCAGAACACTTTATTTCGCATAGGCATACATAGTAAACTTTAGGGTCACGCTGTGTACCCCCTAATTGACCTATAATTATTTCCTGTGGTAGGGTACACTATTACCCTGTAATATAATAGGTGGTCCAATTTAAAAATTATAGGTCAATATTAAGGTCCGATACCGTGCCGTTAGTTAGCATAGAAAAATGTCTTTGAATTTTAAAAACATTTTAGAACGCTTATTTCCTCATTTTAAGCTTCTCAGAACACTTTATTTCGCATAGGCATACATAGTAAACTTTAGGGTCACATTGTGTACCCCCTAATTGACCTATAATTATTTCCTGTGGTAGGGTACACTATTACCCTGTAATATAATACGTGGTCCAATTTAAAAATTATGGGTCAATATTAAGGTCCGATACCGTGCCGTTAGTTAACATAGAAAAGTGTCTTCGTATTTCCTTGTTTTAATGCACAATTTAAAATATACATAGTGTACCCCCTAATTGACCTATAATTATTTCCTGTGGTAGGGTACACTATTACCCTGTAATATAATACCTGGTCCAATTTAAATATTATGGGTCAATATTAAGGTCTGATATTGCGCCTTGCGCTAGTTAACCATTGAAAGATGTCTTTGAATTTTTAAAGCATTTTAGAACGCTTATTTCTTCATTTTAAGCTTCTCAGAACACTCTATTTCGCATAAGCATACATAGTAAAATTTAGGGTCACGCTGCGTACCCCCTAAATGACCTATAAATATTTCCTGTGGTAGGGTACACTATTACCCTGTAATATAATACGTGGTCCAATTTAAAAATTATAGGTCAATATTAAGGTCCGATACCGTGCCGTTAGTTAGCATAGAAAAATGTCTTTGAATTTTTAAAGCATTTTAGAACGCTTATTTCCTCATTTTAAGCTTCTCAGAACACTTTATTTCGCATAGGCATACATAGTAAACTTTAGGGTCACTCTGCGTACCCCCTAATTGACCTATAATTATTTCCTGTGGTAGGGTACACTATAACCCTGTAATATAAAACGTGGTCCAATTTAAAAATTATAGGTCAATATTAAGGTCCGATACCGTGCCGTTAGTTAACATAGAAAAGTGTCTTCGTATTTCCTTGTTTTAATGCACTATTTAAAATATACATAGTGTACCCCCTAATTGACCTATAATTATTTCCTGTGGAAGGGTA